>NC_045732.1:35333282-35633282 GCF_009834535.1 Camelus ferus
TTATCTTTAATCATATCTACAAAGTCTCTTTTGCAATGTAAACTAACATATTCACAGGTTCTGGAAATTAGGACATGGGACATCTTTGCAGGGGCCAATATTCTGCCTATCACAGCGGTAAACATGAAAGACTGTTTTCTTTATTTAAATAACTTTAAAAGATACTTGGCTGTTTAAAGCAAAAATGAAAACAGTATGTTGTGGGTTTTATAACATGTAAAAGTCAGATATATGACAGCAATAGCACATCGGGCTGTAGGGGAGAAAAAGGAGTGTCATGTAAGGTTCTCATACTACATATGAAGTTTTATACTGAAGGTAATGAAGGGGGACTGTGATAAACGAGGTTTCCAATGTTAGCTAATATGAGAAACGTACATCCTTAAGCATTTTCCCCTGTATATGTGAACGATGACTTCTTTAGGTTTCTATCAGTGAAGGGAATTTGTTGAGAGCATGGGTTTATTCAACTTTGTCCCAGTTGCCCCAGTATCAGGTCTGCCTTTCGCTTCGGATTTATAATGCTACCTCTGCTATATGTCAAATTTCCATATTGTCTGGGTCTGTGTTTACTATGTTCAATCAATCTGTTTATCTATCTCTGACTATTAGCACACTGGTTTATTTTACAATAGCTTTGTAGTACGTCTTAATATTTGGTAGGGCAAATTTCACTTCCTTGTTCTTTGGGAGATTTTTGCAGTATTTCTATAAAATGTACTCATTGCAGAGAGGAGAATTTATGCTCTTAACTGTAATTTTCTGTAATTGTAAATGAGCACTAACTTGCTCAAAAAGCATCAATCAGTTTTCACCACACTTAGAAAAATGTCTAAATCCTTTACCCTGAGCTGCAAAACCCTCTGTGATTTGTTCCCGATATATTCCATCTTTTACCTTTAATCTTTCATATGAGTTTTAGAATTGGGTTGTCAAGTTCCAAGTAAATTCATGTTTAGTTTTGTTTAAAATTGCATCGCATTTGTAGATTTCATCTATTCTGCAATGCCATAGATTGTAAGATACATCATTATTTTATGTGCCACTAAGGAAGAAAAATTGCTTCCCATTAAACTATGACATAATGCTTTCTTATCACTTAGGCTTTTTATTTTATACGTATTGAAAAAGCTTCCATAGACTTATTTAGATAACATACTTTCATTAGATATTTTTTCTTGTGAGTCCATAAAAATGAAAATGTAAGTGAAAGAAATTGGTTAAGATATCCCTAAAACTTCTTGGCATTCAGAGTCTGACTTTTCCGAATCACTATAAAACTTCAGTATCTGTGTTTTTCCACACAATGATAGCTTCTGGGCCATCAAGGAGATTGGTAATGCAGCATTTATTATAAGAATAGTCCATCCACTGCTGTCTCTGAAACGTTCTTCGTCACCTACCTGTGAGTATCTCCTTTTCTTAGGTCCTTGACTGTTCTTTGCAAGAAAATATGCAATTTCAGTCATTCTCCTAATAAAAGAGATTTTCCTTCCTTGATATCAAATTGATGCCCCCTGCTCTGTTTCTGTGCCTTCCTGTGCACACAGTAAATTTTCATTTTAACGCTAAATAATATTACCATTTTAGGACATTTTAAACAGCCATTAAACTCAACACATGTCATCCAAAAATGTATGAAACTCAATGGAAGGGACAAGAATATGAACAAAAGTTTATTCACACTCAGGCAATGACAGCTACAACATAACCTATCCTGGGGAATAAGACGTAAGAAACCATTGGTTTTTAGATACATCCCAATCTTGGAGATGCTTAAAAAGATGTGTTTATAATTGATGAACTGTGATATTCATAGAATTATCTTTAAAAAACTGAGTTATAGAATTCTTAAATATCATAAGTGGAGATTTAATATGGGTCTTTTTGTCTTTTAATAATGTTTAGTATTTTTTCTTCTAATTTTTTTTGCTATTATAAATGCTATATTTTGTACAATTACATTTTATAATTGATTATTGGGTTTAGAAATATTATTGTTGTTTTATATATTGATTTTGTATTCAGCAATCTTGCTAAAGTTTCTTACTAACTCAATAGACTTCCTTCGATTTTCGATCTAGACAAATCACGTCTACAAATAACAGCACCATTTCTCTCCCTTGGCAGTCTATGCCTCCTAATTACTCTCCCTTTTTTGTTTCATTGGTTAGGACACTAATACAATTTGGAATAGATGTGGTTATAATGGGCATATTTGTCTTGTTTAAAAGTTAATGCTTCTTCAATTTTACCATTAAACAGGAAGCCTGCTCTAGGTTTTTCAAGTTAAGACCATTCCCTTATATTCCCAGTTTCCTATAAATTTTGACCCTGCATCAGTGTTAAATTTTAACATATGCCTTTTCAACTAACATGACCATATAGTTCTTCCAATTCACTCTGTTAATATGAATTCCATTGATACAATTTTCTGATTTTGAACACTTGCAATCCTGACATAAAGCCTACATAGTCATAATATATTACTTTTTTATGCAGGGTAGCGTTGAAGTTTTTATTCTTTTATTTAGAAACTTTGAATCCACAATTAGATGTAAGATTAGTCTATAATTTTTCTTATACCTCATAAAATAAATTAGGTAGCTCTCTCTCATTTTCTATTCTCTAATATAGCTTGCATAAAATGAATTTGGGGGATTTTATAAAACTCACCTGTAAAACTGTCTTAACCTGAGATTTTGGTGGAGGCAGATAGATTTTATTACCAATTAAATTGGTTAGTAGTCCACTCAAGTTTTCTATTTCTTCTTAAATCAATTTTGTGTGTGTGTGTGTGTGTGTGTATAGATATACATACGTAATTATCCATTTTATATGTTCTATAATTTATTGGCACAAATTTAACAGTATTATCTTACTATTTTTAAATTTCTACAGTAACTTAATAATAACTTTTCATCCCAATTTTCTTTCACTCATTTTTTTTCTTTATCAGTCTTGCTAGAGATTTGTCTTTAATTTGTAAAACAAATTTGTTTCATAAGTGTTTTGCATAAAAATATTGCTGGTTTCTTTCCTGGGAATTAATTTATTACTTTTCAGTATCTTTATTGTGGTTTCTAATTTACAAAGTAATACTGGTCAATATTTAAAAATTGTAAAAGTAACTGATGTCTTTCATGTAGCAAATGACCAACTTGCTTATTTATCATTAACTTTAAAAATATCTTACAGTACATAATGTTTTATCACTTGCTATTATCTGGTATGGTATGTATATTTTTTTTCCAAATAAAGATATCTTACTTAGAGCCAGGAAAGTATTCATCTTAATGATATAAATTTAAACCTAAAGAAGATTAATGACTTTTGCTAACTGTTATTTTGGCTACAGACATTAACCTCCAATTTGCCATATACATTATATTCAAGATGAATCTTGCACTGCATATAAAAATTTAAATCTGCTTTTTTAACTTGCAGGTAGTTATATTAAAAGACTTCCTTTTTCTTGGATTATCTTCATAACAGCTCACATTTCGCCCTTAAATATATTGGTTTTGATTTTAATCAATTTTGTCTTTAATGTAGCTAATTTTTTTTCATCTTCACAATACTTGAATTTCTTTTTTTTTTGTTTTAGAGCCCCAGTATATTCTCCATGTACACTGTCCTAGCTTCTTTAGAGCAAGAGCTTCAGGTCTTCCTTTTTATGAATCTCAAGCCTCCAGCACAATGCTTGGACCATGACGGAAGATGACATGATCAATAATCACCATTCAGTGCACAAGTCCTGTCTGTATTCCAGGCATTGTGCCAAACATTTAGCGTGTATTATGAAAATGTGTTGAGATGATCATTACTTTTTAAACTTCAGGCCCTCTTAAGTCAAAACCACAGTGAGATATCCCTCATATCCATTAGGATGGCCACTATCAAAGAAACAGAAAATAAGTGTTCATGAAGATGTTGAGAAATTGAAACCCTTGTGCACTGTTGGTAGGAATGTAAAACAGTGCAGTCTCAAAGGAAAACGATATAAAGGGTCCTCAAAAAATTAAAAATAAAACTACCATATGATCCTACAATCCCACTTTTGGGTATATACGCAAAATAAGCAGGGTCTCGAAAAGATATTTCCACATTTCTGTTCATTGCCGTGTTATTCATAACAATCAAGAGGTGGAAGCAATCCAGGAGTAAAAAAGAAGGAAATCCAGTCACATGGTATAACATGGATGAACCTTGAACACATTATATTAAGTGAAATAAGCCAGTCACTAAAGGACAAATACTGTATGATTCCACTAAAACGAGGTATCTAAAGTAGGCAAAGTCTTAAAAACAGAAAGTAGAATAGTGGTTGTCAGGGGCTGAGGGGAGGGGTAAAAGGGGTGTTACTGTTCAGATACAGGATTTCAGATTTGCAAGATGAACAAGTTCTGGAGATCTGTTGCATAAAAATGTAAATACAGTCAACGTGAGAAAACTTTTTAAAAATGGTTAAAATTGACACAACATTGTAAACTGACTACATACTTCAATTAAAAAATTAATAAATAAAAAGAAAATTAAAAATGGTTAAGATGGTCAACTTTATGTTATGTGTTTTTTTATACCACAATTAAAAATTAAAAAAAAAATTTAAACCAGGCTTTCTGACTTTAAGGACCAAGAAACTAAGACTCAGAGGATTATGTGGTTCATCCAAGGTCAAAGAACCAGCTTCAAAGCACTGATCAAGAGCACCTGAGAGTGCTTGAGCCACAGAATGTTTTCACTTACTTTAAATTTTGATTTTATTTTCTTTAGAATCTAACAGAATTCGGTACATAATAAAAAATCCTCTTTTAGACCTTTTAAAGGGGAAAGTAAATCTTTTTATGCTTATTTTTAGTCAACAAGACGTAACGATTTTTCTTCCTGAAAAGGTCCACTTCTGGACAAAGGCAAAATATGAATGTTTCAAAAGCCAATATACATTTTCAAATAAAGTTATAGGAGAAAAATCAATGGATGAGATCATGTAAAGTCTTTGAGTATCTTGTCTGGTGATATGATACATATTTTTAATTGGGACATAAGTGATATTTAACCTTATATTATTTTCAAATGTACAACATACTGATTTGGTATGTGTATATATTGCAAAATGATCACCACAATTAGTCTAGTTAACACCCAGACTGATATTTTTAAAAAGAAAATCTAATAAACTGGCTGACATAGAATGTGTTCCTCTACCAGGACTCCAATCTCATTGAGTTTATATTAATCTCTCCCCATTGACTGCAAAGAATTTCTGCTTTCTCCGTCCCTCAGTAAACTTTTCTAAATCATTTTCTTCCTTCCATCCTAAGGGTCTCTGTGGCTGGACTTTTCTAAACAGTTTTAACTCTTATGTGAGAGAGAAAGGGACCAACTCATACGGGATTCTAGTAGGTTGACGAATGTTCACCCAAGGATATCGTCTTAATCCCTGGAATTTGTCAGTATTACCTAATTTGGAAAAGGATCTTGGCAGATGTGATTAAGGATTTTGAGATGAAGCAACAACGCTGGATTATCAGGATGGATCCTAAATGCCATCCCACGTGTCCTTATAAGTGAGAGCCAATGGGCAATAACACAGATACAGAGAAGGTGATGTCAAGACACTGTGAAGACGAAGGCAGAGTTTGGGGTGATGTAGCCACAAGTGCAAGAAGGCCAGCAGCCATCAGGAGATGGAAGGAGCAGATTCTCCCCTGGAGCCCCTCCAAGGGAGCACAGCTCGGCCAAATTTCAGACCCCTGGTCTCCAAAATTGCAAGAGAACAAATTTCTGTTGTTTTACGCTACCACATTTGTGGTAATCTGTTACAACAGCCTCAGGAAAACGAAAAAAAGGTATATTCCTGGGTACCTGCTCACTCTCAGTGGTTAATGAAATTGACAAGCACAAATAGCGGTCAATATGGAAAAATTATAAATTTATAAGATGTCTGCTTGGCTAGAGGAAGGGAAATCTAGTGTGAATTCATAATCAGTGCGTGAGGTGTTAAGTGCATTTCCTCTGGCTTCACAGAAGTTCCTCTAGCAGCATCCGAAACCACAGAAGTTATGCTCAGGAGAAAGCTCTATGAGAAAGACACACTATGGCTTTGAATCCACTGGGATCCGTCAACAAAGAACATGGGTGACTAGCCAGGACTCTATGGCACGCTCCAGAGTTAACTGTTATTCACAGAGTTTCTGATGCCACGTGCCAGCCTTGGCCATGTCCTCAGATTGCGGGCTGCATGCCTGTCCTCAGCGCCTGTGGACCTAGCCCTCAGTCCTGAAGCACTGAGCCCATTAAAGCTGGTCCATGGGGTCTCTGGCCGCCCATGATTGTTCTGGAATAGGGCCCCCAGCCTTTCCTGAGTTAGGCAAAAACCATACCCCCTTCACAGATAGTGACTCTAGGAGGTCAGGGAAAAATAAGGCCTAGAGTTGCCAGATTTAGCAAATTAAACATACAGGACACCCAGGTAATTTGCACTTCAGATAAACAGTGAATAATCTTTTACTATAAGTATGTCCAATGCAAGATTTGGGCCATATTTATACTAAAAAGTACTTGTTATTGACCTGAAACTCAAATTGAACATGATATTCTAATATGGAACCCAGCAACCCCAAACAGGAGCAATCTCTGCCCTCACGGACTTTACACTCTGGTCAGGGGATAAAACAAATGCACACACAGTGATGCAGGCCACAAGCTGAGTCTCGAGAGGGGTACCATCTAAATACTAAAGGCAAGAGGTCAGTTCCGCCTGGTGAAAGCAATGAAGCTGGGGAGACTGCAGTCTTGGAAGGATGAGGAGAATGTGGGCCAGCAGACAGAGGGCGAGGTGATGGGGAGAGCTTTCAGGCAGCAAGCCCCACAGGAAAGTGGGGGCTGGGATGGGGAGATTAGCAGATAGTAGATGGTAGATAGTAGATGAGGAGAGAGTGGAGAAGGACAACAGTGATGAGACTGTTGACTGTGGGCTGGGAGAGGTAAGTAGGCTGAGATGAGTAGATGCAGTTCATCAATGTCCCCACAACCACCCTTTTGACTCATTACTTAACCACAAGACCAAAGGCTTCTGATGTCGTAAAAGAGGCCAAGTGTCCAGAAACCAAGGGAGTCTCAATCTCTCAATAGAGGTGTTAAATTTATAGTATGAGCAAGGCATAAAGATTGTTCTGCAGTTCAAGGTTAGAAGTAAAAGAATGCGCCACTGTGGAATCTATTTGGGATGATGGAGTGATTAAGGAGGTGGCATCATCTTTGTGTTACAGAAGGAATCTCTGAATTGAGAGTCTGTCACCACAGGGGCTGGAAGAGGAAAACGGGCAGGGAGTAAACTGAAGCAACACATCACCTTCCAGCTGTGGTGAGACTCTTAGCAGGCAAAAAGGTCAGGAGGGGGAGGCTGGTACTCCTGGGGGTGGACAGGGGAAAGGAACTGGAAGGTTACTGCTGGCTCACAGACTCTCAGCAAAAGGTTTCCTAGGGGATCATCACTTCTCACCCATAGTGACGGGAGTCGGGGAATAAGAATCAGGGATCTTGCTCCTGATCCAATGAGATCAGAAAACTCTTCACTGCTACCTAAATTCCTTAGATCCCCAAACTACATTTAATTTAAGATGAGTTAGTAATTCTATAACTATTTACTGAGCATGGAGAATTGTTTTCTCATGAGGGTTTCTTTACCAAAAAAAAAAAAAAAGCGGAGAATTTTAGCAGGTGCCTAACAATTTTTCAGTGCTAAATGGAATGTGGTTATGTTCATTTTCCTTTAAAAAAAAAAAAGTACTGAACCTCTCTGAGTATCAGCTCAAAGTTCCAGGCTTATGATTTATGGTAACATTTAGTCAACTCCTAAAGAGCATCCATCATTGTCAGATTATATTTTTTCACTTCAGCACCAACAGTTTCTGGGTGTCCACACAGCCTGATACATAAAAATCTTTTATTTCCCATTGGGGTTTACTCAGGAACATTCAGCACTAATGTATCATTTGTTCATGTCTTAGACTTAAATTTGTTTGAGACAAGTAGGTGTCTTGTTTGTGCTTTCATTAGGGAGGCCGTATATTAGCATAACCATACGTAGGAGTGTTTTTATTCTTTTAAGAGTTCAAAAAAGGGCATTTCCCAAGAAGCCTTAATTGCATGTCCGGGTACAATTTTTTTTTAAAAAAGCAAAACCATAACTGAAGTCCTAGGCATGCCAAATATCTATTTTATTCCATTTATTTCCAATGTTAAATTTAGGGTCTAAAAGCAAAACAAAACAAAGGAGAAACAAATTTTATTATACAGCTAGATAATCTATATAGCCTGGTACCAGAGAAGAATGTAACTGCACATTCTGAGCATAATAGCCACTCTGCAAGTCTAATCCAACTACAGATCTTCCTCGACTTACAAAGGACTTATGTCCCGGGAAACCCACTGTAAGCTGAAAAACAGCCTAAGTCAGAAATGCATTTGATACACCTAACCTACTGAACATCATAGTTCAGCCTAGCCTAACTTATACATGCTCAGAACAGTTACATTAGCCTGCAGTTGGGCAAAATCGTCTAACAAAAAGCCTATTTATAAAATAAAGCGTTGAATGTCTCATGTAATTTATTGAATATTGTACTGAAAGTGAAAAATAGAATGGTTGTCTGGGTACAGAACGGTTGTAACTATCGATTGTGTACCCTCGTGATCGCATGGCTGACCTGGAGCTGTGGCTCGGGACCACTGCCCTAGCATCACAAGAAACAGTATCACATCATGATCTCTAGCCCGGGAAAAGATCAAAATGCAAAATACAGAGTAACAGTCTCTACTGTTACTGTGAATGTGTATTGCTTTCACATCATTTTAAGGTCGAAAAATTGTAAATCGAACCATTGTTTAAATTGAGGACCATCTTTATACTCTGTAAAGTCTCTCTATATATCTATATAGCTATGTAGATATCTATATGCAGACAATATATAGATATATCTATATATTGTCTATAGCAGTCAGACTCCAAAATAAAATTATTTCCCATCCATGCAATCAAAAGGAGAACTAAGCATTAACACCGAAAAGTGTTTACAATTCTTTGATTTAATAACTGATTTTATCTTTGACACTACTTATAAACATGCATAATAATTTTCCCAAAGTAAAGGCTCCATTTAAATACAAAATAATAAAAAGTCTTTTTCTTACAACACACAAGAAGTTATTATTTTTAAATGAGAGGCTCATTCCTTTGAGGATTCTGCAAGCTAGATCTCGCTGATTCTTTTTGTAGTTTTTCCCTTTCAAAACATTTATTCTTTACCCTTTAAAAAGAATTTATGCATCTGCTGTTTTGAAAATATTTCAAGGTCTTCTTGGGAATACACAGATTATGCTCTGAAATCTTGAAATAACTAGAGTTCTGAAATATATATGCCAGAATTACTTACTTCTGAAGATCATAAACTCTTTCATTTCCTCAGTTTTTGCATATTTTCAGTTCTTATGGTCCTGGGTTACTGAGCATTATAGTCTTAAACCATCACTTTCCTCACTCTGTGTATAGGGTTGTGATGTTACCAAGTTAAGAGTCATGGCTGAGAAATATCTTCCATATTAAGTCCTTGACGTTAGCTTTTGATATGCTGAGGCTAAGGGTCCTCTGGCCTCATTAAAAGCCCAGAAGGCTGGGGGTGGAGGCAGAAGTTGGTACAAGAGGTGTCTTCCATTAGTGTACCTTTTCTGTCATTCAGGTCATGAAAAATGTTAAAACTTCTAAAGCTCCAAACATGATGCCTACGTGTTAATACAATTTAGTAGGATTAAATGCTTCCAAAGGAGTTTGCTCAAGAATACACAGATCTGTCTGTGGGATATCTTCTCTTCATTAGCATCCCTTATGCGGCTGTACAATGGTTTATTCAATCAATTCTCTATTGATGGACATGCGGGCTGTTCCCAAACTTTTATTTGTTCAGATAAGCTCAGTAAACAACCTTGTGTGTAAGTTCTTTCAAATGTGTTCAGATGCAATTCACATTTGATTCTTAGAAGTGGGATTGCTGGGTCAGTGGATAAATGCATTGGGATTTTTGCTAGATATTGCCAGCTCCCCAACATATATAAACTTTTTTAACGCCTTAAGCTTCATATACAACTCTTGAGTATGATCTCTGTGTGGTGTTCGTCCCCACTCCATAGTGGTACTATGATGTCCCCTGGGAAGAAAAGACAGGAATGATCCCCATGTGACGTACGTAATACTTGTCTTCCCTTCTTTTCTGTTAGTCACTTCCTCGGTCAGCATGTTATGGATTGAATGCTTGTGTCCCCCTAAAATTCATATGTTGAGACATAACTCCCAATCCGGTGGTATTAGGAGGCAGAGCCTTTGGAAGGGGATTAGGTCCCAAGGTTGAGGCCTTCATGAATGAGATTAGTGCCTTTATACAGAGACCTCCCCGTCCCTACTCACACCACATGAAGATAAAATGAGAAAAAGGCCATCTGCAACCTGGAAGAGGGTCCTTAGCAGAACCTGGCCATGCTAGCACCCTGATCTTGGATTCCCAGCCTCCAGAAACTGTGTTAAATAAATTTCTGTTGATTATAAGCCACCCAATTGAAGATACTTTGTTGTAGCGGCCTGAGCAGACTAAGACAGTATCACTCTCTTCAGGGCTCTTGTGAGGTCCCAATGCTTGCCCCTCCAGGGAACCCTGGTGATGTGTCATCCATCCCTGCTCTCTCTCTGGTAACTCAGAACGATCCTCTGACTTCATCAAAAAGCATCTCTTCACCTCACACTAGTCAGAATGGCCATCATTAAAAAGTTCACAAATGATAAATTCTGGAGAGGGTGTGGAGGAAAGAGAACCCTTCTACACCGTTGGTGGGAATGAAGTTTGGTGCAGCCACTATAGAAACAGTATGGAGATTCCTTAAAAAACTAAAAATAGACTTATGATATGATCCAGCAATCCCACTCCTGGGTGTATATCCAGAGAAAAAATATATACACCCCAATGTTCATAGTAGCACTATTTACAATAGCCAAAACATGGAAACAACCTAAATGTCCACTGACAGATGACAGCCATAAAAAATAATGAAATAATGCCATTTGCAGCAACATGGATGGACCTAGAGATTACCTTATTAAGTGAGGTAAGTCAGACAGAGAAAGCCAAATATCATATGCTATCACTTATATATGGAATCTAAAAAAAACGATACAAATGAACTTATTTACAAAACATATATAGACTCACAAACATAGAAAACTTATAGTTACCAAAGGGGAGAGCAGGGAGGAGGGATAAATTAGGAGCTTGGGATTAGCAGATACAAACTACTGCATATAAAATAAACAAGAAGGTCCTACTGTATAGCACAGGGAACTATATTCAATACCTTGTAATAACCTGTAATGAAAAAGAATATATATATAGTATAACTGAATCACTATGCTGTACACCAGAAACTAACACAACATTGTTAATCAACTATACTTCAATTTAAAAAAAAACCATCTCTTTCTTCTCCCATTGAGGCCTGTGATGAAGATTTAGAAATAATCTACAACATCATGCCTTACTGAATGGGGATTACAGTTAAACACTGCTTTACTCAAAGGACCTAATGGTAGGCCTCGTGACAAGTCACTGCTCTGTAGGGAGTCTTTGCTCATGCCCCAACCCTATGCTTGAAGACAAGGTGCTGAGCACTTCCCTCCCAGCCTTCTCTAACCACGTGCCTACACAAAGGATGTATCACTTGCTTCTTTACTATTGAGCAAATTTCTGGATTGGCAAGTCTGATCACAGAAATATGGCCCAATGCCTGGTGAAAGAGTGGTTTCTATGCTCGTTTTTTGAATAAACTAATCACAGTCCTACCAGAAAAGTATTTTTTAGGGAGTTGACCTTATTATTAAGAGTTTAGATTTGATGATCGATTAATCAGGAAGTGGATAAGTTCATTCCATTTTTTTTTTTTTTTTTTTTTTTTGCTGTACCCCCCACAACTTCCTCCTGCCTCCACCAGCCAGGGAAGTCCTAAGACAGAGTTGATAGGGCTTCTCTGGAGCACACTCCCACCAATCGAGCAAACTATTGCACTTACAGGTGGCCAGCTTGATAATACACCCTTGTATTGACTTTCTCTCCTCTGCTTCACTCTGCCAATGAGGTCACAGCATACATGACCCCTGCCCCCAGCTCTGCTTTCCGGAGAAATCAATCCAAGACAAAAAGGTAAAAGGAGTAACAGGAGCTATAGTGTAGTGAAAATTGCTGATTCTAATTGAGAAGGGCTTATAGGAAGAAAGGAATCAGACATTGGTGAGTAATGACTCAGAGAATATAGCTCAGGAAGGTGCCTTAGGCTGAGAGTATCAAGAATTCTTGTGTGTGGTGGGGGAGGGTATAGCTCAGTGGTAGAGCATGTGCTTAGCATGCACAAGGTCCTGGGTTCACTCTCAGTACCTCCATTAAAAAAAAAAAAAAGGATTCTGTGTGTTAAAAATTGAAGGAGAGGAAAAAAAAAACAGTTTGCATGGTGAAAAGCCATGGGTATTGTCAAAAGAAATCAAAGAAACAGAAAAAAAATTTACAAATTACATAGTGCAAAAGCTCTTAACAATTGAGGGAAAAAACCAAACAGTAGAAAAATTGGGAGATCAGAGGGTTCCTAGAAAAAGTAAAGCAAAGAATCTCAAACATATGAAAAAAAATGCTCAACTTCACTCATAAGAGAAATGCAAAGTACAACTATACTGAAATACCATCTCTTGTTTATCAGATTGGCAAGAAGTCAAGATTGAAAATGCACTCTGCTGGTGAGCTTGTGGGGAAATAGGCACTCTTATTCATTGCTGGTGGGAGTGCAAAATGTTACAATCCCTATGAAGGGGAATTTACCAATATCTAGCAAAACTGCAAATGCATTTACAGTTTTGACCCAGCAATTCCACTTCTAAGAATCAAACGTACATTACACCTGAACCGATCGGAAAGAATATATGCACAAGGTTATTTACGGAACATTATTTGTATAAACAAAAGTTTAGGAGCAGCCCACATGTCCATCAATAGGCAACTTATTGAACAAACCATTGTACAGCCACATGAGGGGTACTATGCAATCATTTAAAAAAAAAAAAAGCATAAGGAGGATCTCTGTTTTAGTTTACTGTGACCCCCTTGATTCACAAACGTGGTTGCTTAAAGCAATAGAAATGTATTCTCTCACAGTCCAGAATCAAGTTTGTCAGCAGGGCTGGTTTCTTCCAGAGGCTCTGAGGGAGAATCCATTCCAGGCTTCTCTCTTAGTTTCTGGTTGCTATCCACAATCCTTGGCGTTCCTTGGCTTGTAGCTTCATCACTCTAATCTCTGCCTCAGCCTTCATAAGCCCTTCCCCACTGTGTCTCAAACTTCCCTTTCCTTTTTTTTTTTAATTGAAGTATAGTCAGTTACAATATGTCAATTTCTGGTGTACAGCACAGTGTCCCAGTCATGCATATACATACACATACTCATTTTCATATTCTTCTTCATTAAAGGTTATTACAAGATATTGAATGTGGTTCCCTGTGCTCTACAGAAGAAATTTGTCTTTTTTAATCTACTTTCATATATAGTCCTCTCCGTTCTTATATATGTACACTGGTAATTGGATTTAGGGCCTACTCCAATTCAAGATGATGTCATATTGAAAACTTTACCTTAATTGCATCTCCAAGGACCCTTATTCTATCTTAAGATCTTTACCTTAATTACATCTCCAAAGTACCTTGTTCCAAGTGAAAACACATTCTGAGGCTCCAGGTGGACATATCTTTTGGGGGGCACAATTCAACCTACTACAATCCCCATGTAGTGATATGAACTAAATTCCAGAATAAGTTTAAAAAGCAAAAGGCAGAACAGTGTTTACAGTGTGCTATAATTTTGTGTAAGAAAGGAGAAATAAGAATACTCATGCACGTATGTGTACCTACATGCATATATTTTCAAACAGTAACACTGGAATAATAAGCTAGAAATGCATCCAAAGGATTAATTCTGGGGGTGGGGAGGGAGGTGAGAAGACAGGCATAAAAGGGGGACTTACGAGTATAGTTTTGGCTTTTGAAACATGTAAATGTTCTACCTACTCAAAAATAAAATCAAATATTTTTAAAACCCTAAAATTGAAAACAAATTTGAGCAAAGGAACCGAACTTTATTATCAGGTAATATTACTATACAGAGGAAATAATTACCTGATGTGACATTATAATCCTAAAATCTGAAATCTGTATCTCTTTATTGGTACATAATCTAAGACAAAAAGAACTACAACAAATCATAATTTTATTCCACATTTTCTCAATAGTAACATCAGTACTATTGTCTAAAAACCATTTTATGTCTTTTGTAGGATAGAGCAAATAAATAATTATGTTAATATTATTAGGAACCAAGTTGTTCACTATAAGAGAAAAGAGATACAAGTAGACATTAATTTTACTTTTTTTCCAGTTCTATTGAGACAAGCTTAAGGCATACAAGCTGATTTGATACAGGTATATGTTCAAGTTAATTACCACAATAAGGTTAGTTAATACCTCCATCACTCACGTAATTACCTTGTGTGTATGTGTTTATGCGTGGTGAGAACTTAAATTTAAGACATTCTCTTAAGCAACTTGTAAGTATGTAATACAGTATTGTTAACAATAGTCATCGTGCTGTAGATTAGATCCCTAGAACTTATTCATCCTATAACTAGAAGTTTGTACCCTTTGACCAACATCTCCCATTTTCCCCACACCTCCAGCACCTTGTAGCCACCAATCTACTCTCTGCTACTATGAGTTTGGCTTTTTTAGATTTCCCATGTAAGTGAGATCATAAAGTATTTGTCTCTGTCTGATTTATTTCACTTAGTATAGTGTCCTTGAGGTCCATCCATATCATTGCAATTGACAGGATTTCCTTCTTTTTCGTGGCTGAATAATATTCCATCCGATAGATAGATACATACATAGATCGATCAATCAATCTTCTTTATCCACTTGTCTGTTTTGGGGCGCCTGGGTTGCTTCCATGTCATGGCTATTGTGACGAGTACTGCTATGAACATTGGGGTGCATGTACATATATACACATATATCACATTTTCTTTATCCATTCATCTGTAAATAGATATAGGTTATTTCTATGTCTTGGCTACTGTGGATAACGCTGCAATGAACATGGGGGTGCAGATATCTCTTTGAGATAGTGATTTTATTTCCCTCAGATATACAGTGATTTTATTTCCCTCAGATATATACCAGAAGTGGGACTACTGGATTGTATGATAGTTCTAGTTTTAATTTTTTGAGGAATCTCCATATTGTTTTCCATAGTGGCTTAATTTTACATTTTAATTAGAAATATCAATATAGGAAAAACAGAAAATTAATAAAACCAAAAGCTGGTTTTTTGAAAAGAGTAGTAAAATTGAATTTTTCATTTCATCTATATTAAAGCACCTATTGGCATAAAACTGTTTATGGTACCTCCTCACTACTCTTTTAATGTCTGTAGGATCTGTAGCGATGAATCTTCCTTAATTCCTGATATTGGTATTTTGTATCTCCTCTCATTTTCTCTTGATCAGTCTGGTGTGTCTTTTTGCGCCAGAAGCAAGATGCTCAAAGATTAATAGAGCTATGTGGAAGCATAAAGGAACTAGATTGTAGAGGCTTCCACTGATTAAATTTGGGACAATTTTGAGCATTAAAAATATGAATAAAAACCTTATTTTGCAACATTAAAGGTGATTAGAAGAAAATCTAAGCACCTTTTTTGCCTTTCAGCAGAAATAGTATTTCAGGGGTAATAAAATAGACCCAGATGTAAGGGAAAGCTCTTTATTTCTGCAAAATGTCTGCTAATAAATGGAGAAGAAATAATAACATTAGCACAATCACAATTTTGTTACCCTCAGTGAAATACTAAATTTAGACAAAAATCATCAATGGATGCTAAAACCTTTACACAAAACCATTACATCTCCATAACCTAATGGAGAACTGGATATTCAACACCACAGATACCTTGCTAGGTAAAAAGTAGAAAAAAAATTTTAACGTTATAATGGAGAGATCTGGAATGGAGGAAAAAATTGTGAAAGACTTTGAAATGGACCAAAGATTCCATTCTTCAAAGAAAAATTAGATGTTGTACAGGTTCTGATTCCATTGGGTCTTTGGGTCTTTTGTTGCCTTTGAGTTATTTTATGATTCTCTTAAGTTGTAGAATACTGAGAATAATGCAAATGATTCTTATCCATAAAAATGGAAATTGTTTGGTAGATATGCAGTTGATTGCTGCCCTATGGATACTGGCCAATGGAAGCAAATTCATTTCAGCATTTATTCAGCCTATACATGTGTCTGCTCTTTGGATTTTCCTTTGAACTGGTTGTAACATCTTACTGGTTCCCTCATTATTTAAGAAGTTAAATAAAACCTTTGACACATGTTCATTTATCTGAGAGTCCTGAGTTTACTCTTTTCAAAAATTGTTCTTTAATAAGCAGAAGGCATTCAGCAAAAAAAGTTTGCATCACTAATAATGGACACATTGAAAAAGGGCCTTCTGATATTATATATATATAAAGCATTACATCATCACCTATATAGTGTTCTTCAAAAAGTTTAACCTGAATCTAATCAAGCCTTAGTAAATCTAACTTCTTGTTTACAGATTAATTGTGGGAAAAGAAACATTTTAAATGATACAACAGAGAAAAAAATGATACAAAATCAGAGTGTGAGACATTATACAAAATATTTGATCATTCTCTACCAAAAGTCAGTGTCATGAAATTACAATGGAAAAAAAAAAGTTCTAAATTTATAAAGACTGAGGAGACATGATTACAATGATCCTTGACTGAATTTTGACTCAAAAAAGTGACAAAAGATAATTTTTAAGCAACTGGTGACATATGTAAAGGAAATGGGTATTAGATGATAGTAAGGAATTACTGCTAATTTTCTTAAGTGTATAGTAGTATGGTGGTTATATGGGAGAAAGATCTAGTTGGAGATGAATGCTAAAGTTTTTAGAAGTGAAGTATCATGGTACTGATACTTTAAACTAGTTCGATATATTAACAAAAGAAAAACAAAGAAAGTTGGCTACACCCTGCAGGCCTGCAAGCCCTGTACTTGCCCAGCTTCAAGACTGAATAAAGAGCCCAGAGTCAGTGATGGAGACATCAATGGTTGAATGGATAAGGGATCTTATATTTCTGAAATGAGGTCCTGGAATGTCTCCCCACCTTATGTGGCAGACAGTGGGCAGGGCAGGACATGACAGCAGTCTTCACTTCCGGGCGCGGGGGGAGGTTACCAGTTATGGGGGAATTGACATCAGGTGGGCTCATCTGTTACCAAGGAAACAAGCCCACCTTGAGCATACCCCTTTGATAAGCTATCAGGTAGAGATGTTCTGATCTAAAGATAAGAAAATCACTAGCTTGGGCCAGAGCAAGGTCAGTAAGAAGGTCAGTCACGTGAGTAGGTAAAGCAGGCACTTAAGAGCAAAGGATGTACAGAGAGCAAGAGAACATCCATCTTGGGTAGCCTGATCACACACTCCTGCATACATGGGAGATACCCAGGAAAACAGTTACTCACTGAAATAGCCCAAACCACCACCTTAAATACTAGCTCCAGCTAAAGACAAAAGAGGATGTTGAGGGTAGGAGGTGGATTGGTTAAAGCACAATAAACAAGGGAATGGTTGTTATGCAGATTTAAATTCTTGATTTCTCCATTGATAAGAATGTCTAAAGAGTTAGTCATCTTCTTCCAGGTACACTGAGGGAGACACCCTTACAAATGGAGATTTCCCTTATAAATGTAAATGTCTCTTACAAAAGGCAACCTCTACCTGGTTTTCAGAGCTTCTCTTGTGTCTACTGTTTCTTAAAAATAACCAGCTCAAGATAATCCTTATACTAAAGAGGCATATTTTGGGGTGCATATTCTGCTCCCCTTCACTGTATGTTTCATTCCATTATAATAAAAATGAGAATAAAAGAAATCCTTTTGTATGGAGGCACCAGGGACATCTTGTTGAAAACAACAAGGATTTGGGAAGATAGCTTCAATCACTTCTGTTTTCCTTTTTGTTATTCATCTTTCATAATATCCCAATTTTATGATGGGACTTGAATAAAATTAACGATAATCAATTTATAATGATATAATTATCTGTGTTCTATTTCATTAGTAACGTTTAGGTGCTAATCCCATTTAACAGGAAACTGGCAACAGGAGTAGTAATGGTAAGTGGTTTTTAACCATGTGTACTGTGAAAGAGAAAACCATGGGCCCAAAATGACATCACTTGTGCTAAAGACCACTGATACCAAACAGATTTAACACCTGACTTAATTGCAGTTTTGTCCTTTCTCAGAAATGTAATCTTAATCAACCAGTCTGGAATTTTCTGGTCAGTACCAATGAGGTCATCTGCCACAGGGGCCCTCTCCATTCCCCAGAGGAAGAAAAGGCAATCTGTGTGATAAAACACAACAGCAGGCTTCGATCCCGGGGGCAGTGGAAGGTTAGTGGTTATTGGGGGAATTGACGTCAGGTGGGCTCATCTGTTACCAAGGAAACCAGCAGGGGGGCAGGCCCCTCACCACCCTTTTGATAAGAACAATGATTAGCTGGGGCCTGGGGCAAGTATGTAGGAAGATCAGTCATGTGAGTAGGATGTAGGTGAAAAAGGCACTGGTCCAGCAGGCGATATACAGAGAGCAAGAGAACAGCCATCCTGAGTAGCCTGACGATACACTTGGCCTAAAATAATCCTTTCTTTCCTTTTGCTACTCACTCCCTTGCCCCACTCTTCTTCCTATAAAAACTTCCCATCTTGTACAATCCCCGTGAGTGTCCTTTTAGTTGCTAGGTAGAGTTCATGAATCACTGAATACAGTCAATTAGATCTTCATTTACTTGGATGAATTTTGTTTTGTAACAGTACCAACTAAGTAATTTAAAATTCTACTAAATTAGATAAGACAACTGTGTGTAGAAGTTTCAGTGGGCTGCTCCCCCGATTCAAATAAGCCATATATGTCCCTGGCCTTGAGTATTTGGACTCCTGGGGTGTAATTCAACCCTATAATTTTACTAGAGAGAACCACAGGCAAAGGACACCAGGCATACCTGGTTTCTGATTCTCAGTGTATTGTGTGTATTATTCATTGTACTACCCAATGGTTCTCACTGGGTGGGCCCACCCAGGAGACACTTGGAAAGGTGTTAGAGATGGGACTGCTTTGGTTGTCACAATGACTTGGGGTTGCTGATGGCATTTTAGCAACTAGAGGTTATGACTGCTAAAAATACTGCAATTCCAGAGGGTGTCTAACACAACAAAGAACTATCCTACCTCAAATGCCACTAGTACACTCCCCACCCCCCACATACACACACATTGAGAAACTGCTACCCAAATACAGCTTAATGCCAATTTGGCTGATTAAATGTACAATGTAATACCAAGAAAATTCAAAACAGGTAAGAAAAAGAATTTGTTTTAGCCATTCATATTAAGAATCAAATTTTATTCTAACTGAAACTTGTTTCATGTTTTCACTAAACATTACCTGGATTTTCTAGTCAAATATCAAATGAAAGAATTGTGAAGCCCTAAAGCATGCTGGGAAAATCTTGAGATTAAAACTACTTCACGTAAAAGTTATGTTGACATAAGCTGTGAACCCAAACTAGGATGAACTGAACTAATTTACTAAGGAGCAAAATCCCCTCTAATAAAACGGAGAAAATAAACCAACCTAGAGAATTCATTTCACTTGAAATTGAACCTCTTTTTTGTTTTCCAAACTCAGTGAACAGGAGGGGGGAAAAAAAGAATCACAATATGCTCAAAACAAACCAATATTTCATTCCTTTCAAGACCATACAAATGAATAATAATATCTGTCAAAGGGCTGTGGTTAACTAGAACCCATAACTGTCCTGTATATTGTAGACCTTCTGTATTCTTATGAGTAATATAGCTGTCACATTTTGTACTTATCTTACCAACTAGTGTTCAGCAGATATGCTTTAATTTATTTTAGAGATGAGAACATGGAAACAAAATACATAAAGTGCTCCAGAATACACTTAGTGGTCCTGAAATGCTATGGTATATCCATTAACTTAACTCTCAGCTGAGCCTGCTTTGTGCCATTGATTAAATAATGATACCAAGGTTTTAATTAACAGATCAACACCAACCAGGACTGAAATTTCTGAGATCACACATATCCTTGGTTAGTTATCCTCAGCACTTTTTCTAGCCATTTAAATGAAGATACAAAAGACTTTTTAAAAGCATAGGATTAGTGAAAATAAAACTCAGAAGGATTGTATTCTCAGTGTGAGGATATAGAATTTTACAAGCTGAAATAATGTACCCAATAATCAGGATGAAATTTAAGAGGAATAAATTCAATGTACATTTCCATATTTAGTGCAAATAATTCAATTATACAAGTTCAGAATGGAGATGCCAAGGCAGTTTGGCTATAAAAAGAGTTAGGAACTTCATTTCCAAATAAGATCAACTTGAGCCACTACTTTGATGTGGCCCCTAAAACCCAGCTAAAACCAGAGCCCTGTTAAAAGAAGTATCAAGATCACTGATTTTCAGGGGAAGGGTATAGCTCAGTGGTAGAGCATGTGCTTAGCATGTACAAGGTCCTGGGTTCAATCCCCTGGTACTTCCATTAAAAAAAAAATTAAATAAACAAAGTTTAATTACCTCCCACCTAAAAAAAAAGCCAAAAAAAATTTAGAAAAAAAATCACTGATTTGCAACCCTTTCTATCCCAACATACCAAGGGCTATGACAATTAGAAACCAAGGTCCTATCTTTATCTTAAATATATCATCAGGGTGGAGGGAAAGGAGCCAAGTGCATGAGCAAGTGGAGTCTTAAAGAACCTCTTGGATGACTGATCCTTGAGCTCACCTTCCTCAGTCTGGTCTAGATCCAGGTGGAGAATTATTCTGTAAAATTCCAGTTCACCACATTTTAGGAAGGATATTGACAACTGAAGTTAAGTTCTAAGTAGAGAAATCAGGGTAGTAGGCACTTGAAAATTGATACAATGAAAACCAGGAAGAGGGGGACGGTATAACTCAAGTAGTAGAGTGCATGCTTAGCATGCATGAGGTCCTGAGTTCAGTCCTCAGTACCTCCTCCAAAAATAAATAAACCTAATTACCTCCCCCACCTCCCTGCCAAAACAAAATAATTAAATAATATGATGATAAATAAAATATTTTTTAAAAACCAAAGGGAAATGTTTAGCTTAAGAAAAAAAAGACAAGAGGATTCATAAAACAACATATCATAGTGGATCAAGCCACTGGGCTCAAGGAGACCTGGGTTCAAATCCAGTTCTACCAGCTCATACTATGAGTTGTGGCCAGATCAAAATAGAAGATACAGGATTCAATAGGAAGTTAAGGAATTCAGAACCCAATTAGGGGCAAAAGGAGTTTGCTGCCACCTGAGAAGGGTTGCAAGAATTCCACCTACCTAAATCAGGTGACTAAAACTTTGTAGCAAGAAGTGTGGCATTGGGATCGCCCATGAATCAAGTGAATATAATAAAACAAACCAAAAACTGCTTCCCTTCGTACTTGGCAGCTAAGGTAGAGTCATTCCGGAAGCATGATGCTCTTAAATCCTACACCCTGGTCTTGAATCTCTGACTAATAAGCAAACATACATACATGATGGCCAAAGCCATCATCTAACTTCAGCTCAATCTACCTGATATGGTAAATCTGCTACCCTTATTTGAATGACTTTTCAACCCTGGGAAGAATTCAGAATGATGATGACGTAAATAACCATCATAGTAACACTTTTGTGTAAATTAAAGCCAATCTCTTTGTAATGTTTAACAGATTCTTCTATTTTAGGAAATCTGTCAGATTTCCCTTGAACAATTTATTTTGACTTGTAGTTTCAGGTATAAAAGTATAAGAGAATTTCACTAAGTGCATTAACAGTATTGAAATGTTTAAGAGAACTCAAGATTCAACAAACTTCCAGGCTTAATTTATTATCTTCACCAGAGTCATTTAACCACCCAGTAGAATTTTGTTTTTAAGATTATACTTATGCCTTGTCAGGTATTTGAAGGGCTTGACAGGTTCAAATATACTAAATATATGAGTATAGTTTTAAAAGGGGAATTAAATAAGTTTATAAATGAGATTCATTGTTTAAAGTGAATTTAATCTTTTTGAATTGTGTTGACTATTAATCAGAGAACAAATGAAAGTAATTGCCCTTATTTTATACAGCAATTACAAGAGTTTATAAATAGCATAACTAACATATTCACGCACTGAACTTAACACTTTTAAGAAAAACTAATAATGTAAGTTTAAAAATCAAATATTAATGTAAAGCCCAACTGTTGGGCTGTACCTCTCAGACCTACAAGGCCTATATTTGCCCAGCTTCAAGACTGAAGAAAGATCCCAGAGTTAATGACAGAAACATCAGTGGTTTAATGGATGGGGGGAGCTTACATGTCAGAAGGAAGGTCCTGGAGGGACACCTCATGGTGTCTGGCAGGCCACAGGCAGAACATGGCAACAGTCTTCACTCCCAGGGAGAGGGGGAGGTTACCAGTTATAGGGGAAACTGATGTCAGCTGGGCTCATTAGTCACCATGGAAACCAGGAGATGGGGCAGGCCCCTAACTGCCTCTTTGATAAGAACAATCACTAGCTGTGGCCTGGGGCAAGTATGCAGGAAGGTCAGTCATGTGACTTAGGTGTAGGTGAAGCAGGCATTGGTCCAGCAGGGGATGTACAGAGGGCAAGAGAACAGCCATCTTGGTTGGCCTGACCATACACCAACTAACTGTATCTAGTTCAAGAGTTCCCCTAGGTCATTAACTAACACAGACTGACATTCCTCTTGGTATGTCACCTTGTCACCTGGATAGCAGCCTAATCTATAAAACTCCTAAAGTTTTTGTGAAGATTAAGTGAGATGATGTATCTAAATCTGGATATTTAGTCCAGCATCACTCATAAAGTTTCACTTGACAGATCATCTGAGATATAAAAGTCCTCAAAAATACGGATTTAAATATGTGAATTCATTGTCAAGTGGAAGAGGGACCAAATGCATTCTGGAATGCCCTGGAGAGTGGGACTGGTACTTCCATGAAGATGAAGAATAATACAGGCTTTCAGATACTGGGGACTTATTTCTGTTCCAGGCACTCTGCTAAGTGCTACACAAACATTATTTTGTTGATTCCTCACAATACACTGGTGTCATGAGGGTTTGCTCAGAAAAGCAGGGTCACTGTGAGTAATGTAAGAGATGTATTCCAGGGATTAGATCTTCAGAAATCATGAGAGCTGTGTAGCCTACGTGTAGCTCTTGCTTCTGTATCTGGTGTTGGACCTAACTAAAGTCAGCCTGGCCATCTAACCCAGTTGGGAAGGGAAGATGGATATAAAGTGGCAGAGAGCAAGGAGCTGAAACCCACACCTGTCTCTCATCAGAACCCATATTGGCCATATTAGTCTCAGGTTGAAACCTTTGTTGGTCTCTCATCGCCTCTAAGACTCCAACTTTGAAGATGCAGGGGACCTGCCAAAGAGCTGGCACACTTCACCATGGAACTGCACACAGAGTTGGCCCAGGATTCTGAGATGCTGAGGGAGAAGATCTGGCAGGAACCCAGAAGAGATGCAGGCCCAGTTGCTGCCCCACACGAATGATGCAAACCAGAAGGTCTGTGACATTGCCCGGGAACTGCAGTAGCACCAGCCGTACACTCTTCTTGCCTCACTCTGCCCTCCAGTTTCTCTTGTAGGCAACCTTAACCCAGAACCAACCAAGGAAGGGAATTCGGGGACCCTTCATTCTAATGTAGCAAAGTTGATACAATGCTAAGCTACCACTGTCCTGTTAGCCCTATTTTACAGAGAAACAAATTGGCTTAGGAGGTTATATAACTCATGCAAGGACACAGAGATGGGGGAGCTGGAGCGTGAACGAAGGCAATCTGGCCCAGAACCTGTGATCTTAACCACTGCCTTCTACTGCCTCTCCCTAATGTCTGAAAATTAGAGGAAAGCAAGTTTCAGCTCGATGGAAAGATGACCTGTTTAGCAGGATGAGTTCACCCACACTGCAACAAGCTGCCTTGCAAACCAGAGGGTTCTCTGTCCTGGATGATGCTCAAACACAGGCTGGGTGGCCATCTGTCAGACACATTACATGCGAAGGTGTTCATTGGCAGGGAGAATGAACTGGGTGGCTACTAAAGGCATTTTCTTTTTTTTTTTTTTAATTATAGTTGATTTACAATGTTGTGCTACTATCAGGTATACAACAAAGTGATTCAGTTATATACATATTCTTTTTCAGATTCTTTTCTATTATAGTTTATTACAAGCTATTGAATGCAGTTCCCTGTGCTATACAGTGGGTCTTTGTTGTTTATGTACTTTATATACAGTAGTGTGTATATGTTAATCCAAAACTCCTAATTTATTCTTCTCTCCACCACTTTCCCCTTTGGTAACCATAAGTTTGTTTTCCATGTCTGTGAGTCTATTTCTGCTTTGTAAATAAGTTCATTTGTATCATTTTTTTAGATTCAACATATAAGTGATATTATATGATATTTGTCTTTCTCTGTCTGACTTCACTTAGTATGATAATCTCTAGGTCCATGCATGTTGCTACAAATGGCATTATGTCATTCTTTTTTATGGCTGAGTAGTATTCCACTGTACAAATATACCACAACTTCTTTATCCATTCATCTGTTCAATGAACATTTAGGTTGCTTAAAGGCACCTTCAACACCAAGATTCTATGTTTGTAGAACACACTGTTCAGAGCAAGGGTCTAAACTCACAATGTATAAGGAACATAACAGAAGGGATGGAGATGAAGAGGACAGAAGCACGCAAGGGTGGGCAGGCAGGAAAGAGACTTGGCCAGGCTGTGCCTAGGAGTGCCAAAATCCACTGTGAGAAAAACAAAAATTACCATCAACCCCAGAGTTGTTTTACACACAGGATGCCACACAATCAGCTATATAGTGGTGATTTTTCTCCCCCATAGATTGATTTGATTTCCCTGAATTGACAGGCATTTTTGTTGTTGTGTAAACATGATCTTTAAAAGTCCTGTCGAAGGACTGCAAATTCAGGCACACCACGCATAGACCCTTTAAAATGAAAATTTAATCAACCGAGGGCATGATAAAAAGTTTGAAGCAAGTATTTCAAAGAACTGCTTAGAAATGGATTTTCATATTTGAAACTCTGCCAACATAAACACATAATAACGAACCTTATGTCTTGGTAACAGTTTAAAAAATTAAAGAGAAAAGGCAGGGACTAGTCCAACATTTCTGCAGCAGATGCATCCTGATGACATCTTTCCAAAGCAAATATTACAATTATTTTCTTTTTCTTCCCTCAAATTCTGCACAAGCTGGTTAACCAACTATACAAATTGGAGGTCACAGAAAATCTACACAAAGATGTAAGATGAAACTAACTTCTCATCAAGAACAATCACAAATGAGTAAAGCTGACAGATGAACATTTCAATTCTCAAAGCTGATAGATGGAAATCCCATGAGAAATGTTATTGTGATTTGGCGATAGCTCTCTCCACCCTCTCCCACTGCTGTTCACCCGAGAGGCTGACCAGAATGGAGCACATTATTGGGTGCCATTGCTCTCTGACTTCCAGTGGGAAGCAAATAAGAAGCATCAGAGAAATTAAAGGGTGAGTGGGGAGGGTGTAGCTCAAGTGGTAGAGTACATGGTTAGCATACATGAGGTCCTGGGTTCAATCCCCAGTACTGCTACTTAAAAAAATTTTTTTAGTTAAAAAAATAAATCAACCTAATTACCATCCCACCCCCCCAAAAAAACCCCTAAAAAATACATAAATAAAATACATTTTAAAAAAAAGAAAATCAAAAGGCGGAGGGAGAGTGAAATTATGATATCCTGGCACTCTTCTTACCGGGTCGCCTTGGGTTAACTGGGTCCCTTGATACAAGACTGTGTTCCCTTCAGGGTGTCTCTCTACAACTCTCTATTCCTCATCCCATTGGGCCTACGAGGGGTAAACACTCGCCACTGTTAATAGCCTAAGAGTACTACACCCTCGCTTGTGGTCTCCCTACTCCCTGCCCCACACCTTTGTCGACAATTGGCTTATTAAACCCTCCTCAAATTCTCTCCATTAAAGGATGCCTTTTGTTTCCTGCCAGAAACCTGATTGATACACACACAAGAATTAAAATGCTAGCAATGACTAAATGTCAACATCAAGGCTATGTCCCTTTTCTTTTTTTTCAGAGTGTTAGGGCACAATTTTTCACATTTCTACTGCTGAAAATGATAATAATGAGCGAGATGATTATGCCTAGAGTTTAGTGTTGTTAATATTTCAAGTTCAGGAGCCAGAATGCCTGGGTTGAATCTCAGCTCTGATGCTTACTAGTTGTGTGAGTTCGGGTAAATCATTTAACCTAGTGAGTGATTCTCAACCCAGGGGGTAGTTTTGCCCCTCAGGGGACACTTGGCAATTTCTGAAGATGTTTTGGTTGTCACAGCTAGGGCCAGAGGTTTGCTACTGGCATTTGGTCATGAGTAGAAGTCAGGGATGCTGCTAACATCCTACAGTGCACAGGATAGCTCCCTACTACAAAGAATTATCTGTCCCCAAATGTCAATAGTGTGGATCAGAAACCCTGATGTAACCCTTACATGCTTTAGTTTCCTAGTCTATAAAATGGAGTTGATGTAGCATATAGCTGATAGGACTGTCTGGGGATTCAGTGAGCTAATACATGTAAAGCACTTAGAACAATGTCCAGAAAATAGTGTTTGCTTAATAAATGTAAGCTGACATCATCATCACCATCTTCATCATCATCATGAGGCTCTCCAAGAGCTCGGAGCACAACCACAACTTGCTCAAACACAGGCAGTTGTGAATTCATTATGAAAGATAACTAATTCCACTAAAGTGCTATGAAAACAGAGATCTTGTCTGGTTTAATTCTACTGTATGTCCAGCACTTTTGTGTCTAGTATATATTTTATTTGTTGAATATTTTCAATATGATACCCGTTGGTTCATGAATAAGATAATGAATTTAATGCACCCAGTAGAATCCCTAGCATACAGTAGGTGCTCAATGGTAGTGGTGGCAGTGGTGGCTCTAGTGGATGCTATGACAATACATCTTTTGAGCCTGAAAACAAGAACTAGTGGGTATCTTTTTCCCCTTTCTTGTTCCAATCTTTAAAATTTTATTTCCTAACTTCCAAAACTCAAAGCCAAAAATAAACTCACAGATGGGGGGAGGGTAACAGCTCAATGGTAGAATGCCTGCTTAGCACACACAAGGTCCTGGGTTCAATTCCCAGGACCTCCATTAATAACAAAAAAAGAAATTCACAAATAAGTTACATGATTTCTAAAATTGCAGAATGTATATTTATGTTACCCACGTATTTTTAAAAGGTGTTGATCTAGTATTATCTTAAGCAGCATTTTTGAAGTCTTTATTTTTACCTTGCTTTAGCCTAAAAAAAGGATTTGAGTTGGAGTCCCATTTTTAAAAAATAAGCAAGGTGACCAGAGGAAAGGGAAAATGATGGTAGAGAAAAAAAATAGACAAAGCAAGGACTTAGGTTAGAATCCCCCAAATATCATGTAAGAACCTGTTCACTTGCTAGAGGGCCACAGCTTTAGCCAAGAGTGATACCTGATCCATTATATATGTGACAGGGCCATACATGAAAAAACTACAGGAAAAGCGATGAAACATGAGAGAAAGTTTTGCCTATACAGAGGACGCTGAAATGAAATTAATCTCTTCAATGATGGCTTTATAGGGAAGTCTATATATAGCTCATGGGACTTTTCTTTATAATGTCCTGAAGTGTAGACCAAAGGTGTAGTGCTAAAGCACAGTCCAAAAAAAGCAACTCTGCAAGGGGCTAAATTAAACACAGTTCAGGTAGCCTCCCCTAGTCTTGCTAAGAGAGTGCTCTAAGGAATGGCCAGATGGGATTAGGGTAGCCATCTTCAAGCAGTATTGTTACCCCAGAAAGGGAAAAAGCTCCCACTCTTGTCTTGCCCAAAAGAGAAGAACTCAGATGGGAGACGAAAGCGTTGTGTAGAAAAATATTTAAAAGACTTCATTAGCAAAGCAAAAGTACACCTCCAAGAGGGGAAGGCAGGCTGATGCAAGAGCAGATAGCAATGGTTTTTGTTTGTCACTTCTCTTAGAGGTGGTCTCTTGACTGATTGATGGCTCTTGCCCCTGGAGTGCTTAGTCATGCTTGTCCCCTTCTACGCATGTCCTTACCACAGACACAGAAAAACCCATTGGGGGTGGGGCCTAAACCACAATGCTAATTATATTATAATGAGCATTGGGTCATGTCTGGTTAGGTCCTTGTCGCTACCACATAGTCGCAGCCATTGGGTTCTAACCGGTTTCTTGCGAGGGCTCATTTAGAGGAAGTAAAGCCCCTTCATGCCGAAGGTAGGCATACTACCATCTTCTAGACCATCCTCCCTCTCCTCCACCTTATCTGCCCAGTGAGCCCACATATCTAACTACCTAACAGTATTATTCACATGCTGACTCAGGTAGGGCCTGGGGAGTCTGTGGTTCTACCTGGGCGAGATGATCTGCCAACAGCAGCTGGCGGAAATTGAGGGGCTTCATGATGACAACAAATAGTTCACATTTATGAAGTATTCCTTTGTGCCAGGCATTAGTGTAAGGGTTTCAGAAATCTAAGGCATTTATCCTCACAACAACCCCATGACGGGAGTACTCTTGTTACATCCCTCATCTTACAGATGAGGAGACTGAAGAGTTCACGTAACTATTTGCCCAATGTTATAGAGTCAATAAGGGACAGTACAAGGACCTGGACACGGTGGCTGGCTGCAGAGCCCGCAGGCATAAGGTCTGTATCATGTGCATCAAAAGAAGGACTCACCCCCATTTCGCCTCCAAGATCAGCTCAAGTCGTGCTAATCCCGAAGCACTGCCACTGGCTTTAGTCCACCTCAATCTTTCACTTAAGTGTCCACTTCAAGCAAAATCTGCATACACGGCAGGGGCAGCAATGCAACTGTGTATCTTTATACAATAATCCCTGCCTTCAAGAGGCAGAATGGGATGCCCAGAAAGATCAGAGACCATAGCATCTCAGAGTCTCAATGTCAAATGAGCATCCCAGACAAGAAATTGGAGAAGGCAGGCCTAGATAAGTGAGAGCTATTGTATCAGGGGGCTCCACGTAGAAGGCGGGCCTCCATAGGGGTAGAGAGAGAAGGAAAGAAGAAAAGAGAAAAAGAAAGAGGAGCAGAGAGGACCACCTTGGCAGGAGGGAATAAACTAGCATAGGCTACCAAAATCATATACAGCACAGTGCCAGGCATGTTCTAAGTGCTTTGCACGTATTAACAGAGTAATGTTCACCACCCTCCTCCCACACGAAGTAGGGATTATTTTTACTCCTGTTTCATATGAAGAAACTAAGCACAGATAGGTTAAGCAACGTGACCAAGGTCACATAGCTCATAAGGGGAAGTCTGTCTCCAGAGACAGTGCTCCTAATAGCTATGCTGTACTGCTCTCTAGAAGGAAAGTTTCCTATAGTGGAGTAGGCAGAGAGAGTGATGGAGAAGTAAGTAAAAGCCAGGCCATGGAGAGCGTTGGAGGCCAGATTAAGGAGTTGCTAATTATGGATGCTGTAAAGGACAGAAAGTTAAGAGTCAGGAGAGCCTCAGGCCGGAAGTTCCCCAATGTGGATCCCCTGTGGCTAGGTCATGGGCTCAAGAGAACTACTGCCCCATAACAAACCACCCCCCAAATTAGTGACTTAAAACAACTATTCATTTGCTCACAGTTCTGCAATTTGCCTGGAGATGGGCAGAGATAGCACGTCTTTGCTCCCTGCGATGTCATCTGGGGCGGATCACGTGGCTACATTGTGCTTGGAGCTGGGCTGGAGCTGGAACATAGAAGATGGCCTCACTCACAAGTCTGGTGCCTCAGCCTGGGTGGCAGGAGTAACTGGACACTTGAGTTCTTCTCCATCTGACCTCTGTCTCTCTCTCTCCAGGTGGTCCCTCATCCTTCAGAAGTCTAGTCCAAGTTTCTGGACATAACAGCTGGTTTCCAAGAGAGTGAAAACTGAAGCTGCCAAGTGTCTTAAGGATTGGGCTTGGAATTGGCACCGTATCACTTCTGCTGTGTTCTATTGGCCAAAGTACTCCCAAGGTCAGCCCATTTTCAGGGGGAGGGAAATAGACCTCACTTCCTGATGGGAGGTGCGGCAGGCACAGGCGAGGATGGGAGGGATTGGTGGCAGCCATGATTGCAAACAATCTGCCTTAGGGACCAATGACATCAAGGGTCTCTGGTTTTGTTACCCTTGTTCTCTTGCTCTCTAATGCTCTGTCAGGAATGACATTCTCTCCATGGATCCCCAAATTCATTGAAGGACATCGTATCAACATCTCCTGTGCACTTAACTCTCATCCATAACACTTCTGAGCTAAGGAGAGAGCATTTCCGGGTTGTCACCAGGGAAAACCATTTCAGACATCACAGCTATCCCATGGGAGAGCTCGGCTCAGGTCAGGAGAGTCAGAGCACCAAGGAGCCCACAGCTAAAGGTGCTGGTGCGTGGTAAAAACTTTGATTTTACTCTAGGGCACAGGTGGGCAGACTACAACCCTCTGACAAAATCCTGCCACCAGACTTTTGGGGATAAAGTTTTATTGATGCACAGCCATGTTTGATCATTTATGTGTTATCGATGGCTGCTTTGGCATGAAAACAGCAGAGCTGAGTAGTTGCAACAGAGACTGCATGCATGGTCCGTAACACCAAAAATATATTTTGTCTGGCCCTTTACAGAAAAAATTTTGCAACTGTGGCCGTGGGGGTAATATTCAGTAATGGCACTTTTTTCATACTTAATTTTGTCACCAGAAATTACATTGACCCCAGCGTTGACATTTAACTGGCAGAAATAGGCAGTTCCTGGGCCAGTCCATACAAATCCTTGAAGAGGCAAGAAAATGTAAAGCTTTCATTAATAGAAGTTTAAGGTGCAAATCTACATGATGCTTTTAAGTCAAACCAATTTGTGCCCTTAGCACTTTGAGAACCTGTCCTCAAGACTTCGCTGACTCATTCTCTCCAGGGAAACCTCACACTGTCCCCACGGGAGAGACTTGCAGTAGGTTTTCTATGCTCAGAAATTTCATAAAAAATCATTCAATAGGCAAATTGGTCATCCTCAGTGAATAATCACTGTACCAATTCAGTCAAGAGAACCCAACCGAGCGCTTAAACTCTGTTAACCTACTAGTACTTGAACTTTCTGGAAAAACTCAATGTAATTATAGAGGTCTGCCCTTTTGCCTTCACTTAGTTGTACACTTTTCTTAATCCCTAATTTTAAAAGAATATTTGATACATGAAATTGTGTTGTGTTATGAGAAATTATTTTCATATGCAAAGTACAACCAAAAGATGAAATTTAACATCCTGTTTCCCTTGATCCCTTAAAGTTCTGCTTCCATGCCTAGCAAGAATATATTTTTGAAACTTTATGCTCAAAAAGTTCTCAAACACACATACCCACTGGCCCAGCAATTCCAGTTCTCAAAATTTTAACCCCAGTTCGTGATATGGCATAATTCAAGGTTATTCATGGCAGAATTATTTGTAATAGCAGGAAATCATAAATAACCTAAATATTCTTTAATATGGGATTAGTGTGAAAGCAGTAATAGACAATACATAGGCAAATGGGCATGGCTGTGTTCCAAAAATTTAATTATAGTAGATTCACGTGATGAATTAAAAGGACTGAGAAAGATCTTTGGAATCTTATTTAGAACAAATTCTGGGATTATTGCTAAGTGAAAAAAAGCGAAGTACAGAATAGTACGTATAGTATTTTTATCATTTGCAAACAAAAAAAGGGAGGGAGATAATAGATATAATTTGCTTGTATGTGCATTAAATATCTCTGGAAGGACATACGCAAGGAACTGATAATATTGTCTGTCTCTAGGGATGGATGATTGTCAGTCAGAGTCCAGCCAGAGAAGCCACTCTAGGGATTTCATTCAGAGGGAATTTAATACAGGAAATTGGTTACGCAGGTAATAGAAGAATTAAGATGCCAAATAGGAGACTATGAGGTAACCTAGAAGTTACTCAGAGCAAGAAATGACTACTATTCTTAGAGCCGAAGAGATACAGGGAGGAAGTGGTGGTACCAGATCTGAGAAGCTGGGCCAACGCAGCAGTAGAAGAACAGTGGTAGGGGCTGCCCGGAAGGACCTGGGACCACAGAGAGGGAGGCTGACTCACCTTCTAACCACAGTGTGGGAGCTAAAGCTGAAGAGAAGTTGCAGCAACTGCAGGAAGCCCTACTCAACCCTGAGGGGAGAGAAAGAAACACGTTGGCCCTGCCCTCCTCCCACCCTCGAGTCTTTACCAGTGCCCCTCTTCCCATTGCCTGAAGCTACCCACAAGCCACCAGGCAAGGGAGTCTGGGAAATGTAGTTTCTAGCAGACAAAGGCAATGAATGGATTTGTGAAGAAGCAGGTAATGACCAGACTGGAAGAAAATGTGCTGATCTGGGAGACAGCAATAACAGGGAGATGTTTTAATGTGTACCCCCTTATGCTTTGCGATTTTTGAACCCTGTGAATGTATTGCCTATCAAATTGAGTAAAATAAAAATAATAAATTAAATAAATGCATAATGGAGTGCACATTTTTATTAGAAGATGAGACCTCAAAGAAATGTCAAGCTAAAAATAACTAAATGACCACTATCAGCAGAATGGTCAAAATATACTGCATATGTACGATAAAATACCATGCAGCTATTCAAAAGAATGAATCAGAAAATACTTATGAAGGACACACAAGAAAGTGGTATCAACTGATGCCCAAGAGGAGATAGGCTGGGTGGTTCAGGGACAGGTAAGAAGACCAGGAAACAAGCAAAGCACATAGTGAAAACACTTATACCCTTTTGGACCTTCCGATTTTGGTGCCACATGTTCGTGTCACCTATTCAAAATAGAAATCAAAAAATGTTTAATTGTGGTAAAATACACCTAATAGAAAATTGGTCATCGTAACCATTTTGAAGTGTACAGTTCAGTAGTGTTAAGTGTATTCATATTTGTGTGCTTGGGGAAATTTGCATCTCGTAAATCTGAAACTCTGTACCCATAAAACAACAACTCCCTCCACATCTCCATTCCCCCAGCCCCTGGCAATCACCATTCTACTTTCTGTCTATGAATCTGACTGCTCTAAGTATCTCGTGCAAGTGGTACCGTGTTTGTACTCACACTATATTTGTTCTTTCGTGACTAGCTCACTTCACCTAACATAATGTTCTCAAGGTTCAACCACGTTGTAGCACGCGTCAAAATTCCCTTACTTTTAAAGACTGAGTAATATTCCATTGTCTGTACATACCACATTGGTTTACCCATTTCTCTGTCAATACTGCTTCCACCTTTTGGCTTCCATCTTTTGGCTGTTAGAAATTAGGATTGTTTAAAAAGAAATTTTACACTTTAAAAGCCATTCTTTTCATGATGGAAATATGCTCAGAAAGGCTGGGCTTTTTCCATGGCATCTGATGACCCAAGTGACTCCTCTGGAACAGAGAGCCACTGCAGCTGCCACCCTCCCCCAGCAAACTTAGGTCCACAGCAAGTTCCTAACATCTTTCCCAGACAGGTCTTTAGTTGCAACATTACATGGAAAGAACCCAACAATAAACAAAGTGTTTCAGAGTTATTAAATAAGAGCCACTCTTCCTGAACCTTATTGTGCAACCCTGAAAAGAAAAAATTGCAAAGATAAAACATATTATAATAAATACACAAAAACACGAACATCAGAATCCTAATCTCTAGAGTGGAGAAGACTACTAAACTGTCTTAGAGAAAACAGATTTTCTTGATCTCTATTTCTTCCCTACATGTGTGAGCATTTACCAACTTGTTTATTCTCTTAACCCTCCACCTTCTGTAGGTGGATATTTCTTCCCTTATTTTTGAGTGAACAGATGAGAATAAATTACATTAAACTGGAGTTTGAGTCAAAGTTTTTTAAGGATTCTTTTCATAATTCCAAATCAGCCATTTGAAAAATGAAATCAAAAGCTTTCTTATGTTTAATGCCAAATACTTTAATGATGAATATTTTTTAAAAGATAGATAACAAAATGGTATGTGCAGCATGATTCCTTTTTAGGGAGAAAATATATATATACGTGCATAGAAGAAAGTGCTTCCAGATGAGAAACGGAAATCCTCAGATGGATGGAAAAAAGAGAGATCTAAAGACAGACATGATCTGGACATTGGGTTGGGTTTTAACATCAACACAAGCATAAGAGAAGAAGGCCTGATAGAAGATGAAAGATCTGGGTGCTGGATGGTATTGAGGAGCACCATTTTCTGAACGGTTTAAACCAATTCTGATTGTGTTTTCTGCTACGTTCTAATCATACTTGATATAGTCTCCTCCATTTTACATGCTATTATGGTCCTGTATTTTAGTTCCATTATATTTTAATACCCCCTTAATTAATTATCATTAAGAATATGTACCAATTTCTTATTTAGCTTTCTTACACTTTTATCAATTTTTGTTCACATGCTTTCTGTCAGAATTCTTGTTTCTTTGTTCAAGTTTCTTTCTTCCTCATGAAAATCCTTTGCTTCTTTTCTCAGAAATGATTTGTTAGTGGTCAATTTGTTTGTCTTTGCCTCTAAATGTTTTCACTTAATGCTCTTGGCTGAATGATAGTTTAGCTGCATAATGAATTCCTTTGACTTGCCTGAGGCAAGGAATTGCACTTGTCATGTCCTACACAAATCCAGGTCCTTGAAGGGATGAACCATTAGTAAATGGTGGGAAAGGAAAAAAACACACCTGCTGGCACAAACGGACAAGAAGAGTCTTCCTCCCCTTCCTTCCTTCTTTCTTTCCTTTCTTCCTTCCTTCCTTCCTTTCCTTGGCCTCCGAGTAGAAAAAAAATGCCTCTCCTGAAAAATACATAACCACGTGCTTCATCAGGGCCCAGGAATGCCTAAAATGAAATGCTAACACAAAAATTCTTCCCAGTCTCTACTGCCTGGGAGAAACAAATGCAAAAATGCTTTGGAGGCCTACATCACAAGTCTGAGATGGTCAGGATTGCATAGATAAAGCTCCACTAACATGGAGTTTAAACTTCAAATTGTAAAACATAAGAGAGAAAGATTCCATTATGAGTAAAAGTGGGCACATAAACAGCAGATCAATATCCCAAAAATACTTCAGGTAATTTAATAACCTAATGCAGAGGATAAACTAAGTAAGTTTAAAATGATTAAAGACATAGAGCAAGCAGTGTAATCCATAAGAACAAGTCACTATTTAAAACATAACAAGCAGATTTTGAACCAAACTAGTCTCCTAGAAATTAAAGATATAATTATTGAAATTTACAACTCAATGGACTTTTAAATTAGATTTAACACTGCTGAAGAGAATTACTAAGCTCTCTGGAGAATATATCTGAAGAATTTACTCAGAATTCAACAAAGCAAGATAAAAAGATGGAATATATGATTTATGGATTATATGAAAAAGAGGTTATGAGATATCAAGGATAGAATTAGATAGTCAAATATGTCTCCAAAAGGAACTCCCCAAGGAGAAAATAGAAAGATTGTGGGGATAGGAGGGTGACAGAAAATCAGTATTTTAAGACATAACAGCTGACCATTTTTTTTTCTGTATTCATTAAGGTCATAAATCTCAGTTTTAAGAAATACACCCACGCCAAACAGGAAAAATAACTAAAACCCAACCTAGACACATTGCAAAGAAATATCAAAATACCAAAGTTAAATAGAAGCTCTTTAAAAGCCATCAGTGAGAAATAACAGAGTACCTTACAAAACAACAACAGCAATTAAACTGAGAAGAGATATTGCAACAGCAACATTGCAGTCCAGAAGATAATGGAATGACGTCTTCATAGGGCTTAGAGATGATAGCTATAAGGTTAGAATTCAATATCCAACTAAACCATCATTTAATCAAGACATTTTCAGACATGCTGAATTTAATACAGATATTTGCTGAAAATGAAGTCCCCCCACCAAAAAAAAAAATGCTATCAGAGATGAAGGGGGACATTTCATAATGATAAAGGGGTCAATTCATCAAGAAGACATACGTCCTAAATGCATATGCACCAAACATCAGAGTTTCAAATAGAGATGAAGCAAAACCTGAGGAAACTTTAAGGAGAAATAGACAAATCTACAGTTATTATTCAAGATTTGAATACTCCTGTCTCAATAATTAATAGATCAAGTAGAAAGAAAATCAGTAAGGATGTAAGGATATAGAAGATTTAAATGCCATCAACCAGGTTGACATAATTGGCATTTATAGAACACTCTACCCAACAAGAGAACACATTCTTTTCAAGTGCACATGGAAGAGTCACCAAGACAGATTATATGCTATGCCATAAAAAAGTGCCAACAAGTGTAAACGGATTGGAATCATACAGTGTGTGCCCACCAACCACAAGAATAAAATGAGAAATCAGTAATAGAAAGATTAACTGAAAAATTTCCCAAATATTTGGATATTAAACAACATACTTTTAAGAAATCCTGGGGTCAAAGAAGAAATTTTTAAAAATTCAAAATGAATAAAAGTAAAAATATCAAATTTGTGGGATGCTGGCCATTTGCAACAACATTGATGGACCTAGAGAATAATATGCTTAGTGAAATAAGTCAGAGAGAGAAAGACAAATACTGTGTAATCACTTAAATGTGGAAATATAAAAAATAACTTTAAATGGAGTATAGTCTATAAAAATATTGAATCACTACGCTATATACTGGAAGATAATATAATACTGTAAATCAACTATACTTCAGTAAACAAAAAAAAAAAGAAAGAAATTTGTGGGATGCTGTTAAATCATCACTTAGAGAAAAATTTATAACTATAAATGTTAATTTTAGAAAAGAGAAGGGTTCAAAGTCAATTATCTAGGTTTCCAGCATAAGAAGCTGGAAAAAGAAGAGCAAACTAAATCCAAAGAAATGAAGAAAAGAAATGATAAAGATAAGAATAGAGATCACTGACTATCAATAAACAACTGGAAATTAAAATGATAAAAAAATACAACTTACAAATAGCAACAAAGAAATGAAATATGTAAGGATAAATTTAACAAAATGTGCAAAACTTCTACACTGAAAATGATAAAACATGGTTGTGACAAATTAAAGAAGAGATAAATAAATGGAAAGAGATAAAATGATTATAGTTTGAAACATTCAATACGGTTAAGATGTAAATTCTCCCCAAATTGACCTAGTCATTCCATGCACTCTCAATTAAAATTCTAGCAGGCTCTTTATTAGGAACTGATAAATGATTATAAAATTTACCTGAAAATGCAAAAGGACCAGGAGTATCCAAAACAATTTTGAAAAAGAAGAACAAACTTGGAGGTCTTACAGGACTTACGACAAAGCTACAGTCATCAAAAGAGTGTAACATTGGCCTGAGGACAGACATATAGATGAATGAAGCAGAATAGAGAGTCCAGAAATAGACCCACACATATATGATCAATTGATCTTTGGAAAAGGTGACAAAGTAATCCTGGAACAACTGGGTATCTGTATTTTGAAAAATGGACCTTAGTGCTCACCACATATATAAGAATTCAATGGATGATGGATCTAAATGTGAAAGTTAAACTATAAAACTTACAGAAGAATAGATAAACAACAAGTTTATACTGTACAGCACAAGGAACTCTATTCAAGATCTTGTAGTAACTTATGGTTAAAAAGAATATGAAAATGAATATATGTATGTTCATATATGACTGAAGTATTGTGCTGTACACCAGAAATTGACACAACAGTAAATGATTATATTTCAATAAAAAATATGTATTTTAAAAAGTGAAAAAAACTTACAGAAGAGAACGTAAGAGAACATTTGTGTACCTTGGGGTAGGAAAGATGTCTTAGGACACAAAAGCACTAGCCAAAAAATGAAAACATTGATAAATTACACTTAATCAAAATTTAAAACTTCTGCTATTGAAACACATCTTTCAAAAAATAAAAAAGCAAGACACAAACTAGGGAAAAACATTCACAATTCATATATCTGACAAAGGACTTTTATCCAGAACACATAGAGAACTCTCACAACTCAATTGTAAGAAAAACAAACCACATGTAAAAATGGGCAGAATATTAAAATAGACCAGGAAATCTACTCCTAGGCGTTTATATAAGAGAAGGAATACTCCCCTACAATGCCTTTTACATGAGTGTATGCAGTGACTCTATTCATAATAGCCAAATAGTATAAACAACTCAAATGTCCATTAACAGGGAAATAGATAAATGAATTATGATATATCCATGCCATGGAATACTACTCAGTAATAAAAAGAATGAACTACTGATACATACAATAGCATACGTGAATCTCAAAATTCTCAGGCTGAGTAAAAATAACCAGACACAAGACAGTACCATTCTGTATGATTCTATTAACATAAAATTCTAGAACTGTCAAGTCTAATCTATATTGACAGAAAACAGATCAATGGTTGCCCGGAGCTTGAGGGTGAGATGTGGATTAACTACAAAGAGGCACAAGGGAACCGTTGGGAAGGATGGAAATATTCTCTATCCTGATTGTGCTGGTGGTTACTGGCTACATGGATGTAATCAGTAACAATTGCCAAAACTCATCAAATTGTACGTTTAAATTGGGTATATGTTATTATAAATTGCACCTCAACAAAGCTGATTTAAAACAAACAAACAAAGGATTTATGGTGGGCTTGTGATGTGTCGACTTGGTGAAGCTGAATTGTATTTCCCAGTATTCCCCTTCCGGGAGGTTTCCAGTTAGAATAACCCATGAGAGAGGTTTTTGTGTGAGATTCGCAGGGCAGACGTGAAATGGCAGCTGTTTTGTAATTCACACATGTTGTCACTTGCCTTCTGGCCCACCTTGCTGATGTGAGGCAGTGGCAGCAAGTGCTCCATCAAGGTCAGTGGCAAGAAGAACTAACGTGGGTTTCATTCTGTCCTCATGGGCGCCAGCTTGTGTTTGTGGTTCTGACTTTTCTTGCTCTCCCCTGGTTTTCATCCATCTTCCCTTCCTGACTGCTTGCCCTGTGGACTTTATTTCCAGCAAGAGATGTGAAGACAACAACCTTACAGAGTTTATTTTATCGGCTCCTATGACTGCATAAAGTTAAATCCCTGTAACAAATCCATACATGTAAATATATTCATTCCTGCTGGTTCTGCTTCTCTGACTGAACCTTGACTGATAAAGCCTCTTTACAAAAAAAAAAATCCATTCAGCCACTGTTTCACTGTTATTATGTATAATATGTTCCAAAGGAAAAAAAATATGTAGTCCCACTACAAATCTATATTATATAAAAAGGAAAATAAATGAGCTATCCACAAGCTGACTACTACTAGAATCATTATTTAATTTCTACTTTAACTCTTCCCATCCCCAAAATATATGAATTGTTAATAAAAAGAGAAATGCAATAATGGCGAAAATACTTGAGAAAAAAGAGGAGACCACAACTATGCCAATAATAAAGGCCACTATAGGTTGGATGAGAAGGATCTGAGCTCCCTGATAACTAACACCCCAAAGGAAAGAAAATAAAAATATATGGCTAATACATATAAACTTCTTCACATTAAAATAAGGAAAAAATACTCATAACTATTTTGTCCATCAGGGTCAGAGGCAACAAGAACTCATACAGGTTGCAGAATACTCTTTGATGTAAATCATACTAATATTTTTTTATTTTGTCTCCTAAGGCAAAGGGAAAAAAGCAAAAATAAACAAATGCGACCTAATTAAACTTAAAAGCTTTTGCACAGCAAAGGAAACCACTGACAAAATGAAAAACAACCTACTAAATGGGATACAATATTTGCAAATGATATGACCAATTAGGGATTAATATCCAAAATACGTAAACAGCTCATACAACTCAACATTAAAAAAACAAACAACTCAATTAAAAAATGGACAGAAGACTTGAATAGACATTTTTCCAAAGAAGACATACAGATGGCCAACAGGCACATGAAAAGATGCTCGACATCATTCATCATCAGAGAAACGTAAATCAAAGCCACAATGAGATATGACCCCACACCTGCCAGAATTCCTGTCATCAAAAAGAACACAAATAACAAATGTTAGTGAGGATGTGGAGAAAAGGGAACCCTCCTACACTGCTGGCGGGAATGTAAACTGATGCAGCCACTGAGGAAAACAGTATGGAGATTCTTCAAAAAAACTAAAAATAGAGGTACCATATGACCCAGCAATTCCACTCCTGGGTATATATTGCGAGAAAGTGAAATTAGTGATTTGAAAAGATACATGCATCCCAGTGTTCACAGCAGTATTATTTACAATGGCCAAGCTATGGAAGCAACCTAAGTGACCACTGACAGATGACTAGATAAAGAAGATGTGACATATATATATATATATGCAAAGGAATACCACTCAGCCATAAAAAAAGAATGAAATAATGCCATTTGCAGCATCATGGATGGATTTAGAGATTATCATACTGAGTGAAGTAAGTCAGACAGAGAAAGACAAATGTCATAATATCACTTATATGTGGAATGTTTAAAATATGACACAAAAGAACTTATTTACAAAACAGAAACAGACCCACAGACATAGAAAACAAACTTATGGTTACCAGCGGGTAAAGGGGGTAGGAAGGGATAAATTGGGAGTTCGAGATTTGCAGATACTAACTACTATATGTAAAATAGATAAACAACAAGTTTCTACTGTATAGCACAGGGAACTATATTCACTATCTTGTAACAACCTTTAATGAAAATGAATATGGAAATGAATATAAGTATATATATGCATGACTGGGACATTGTGCTGTACACCAGAAATTGACACATTGTAACTGACTATACTTCAATAAAAAAAGATAAAATGTAATTTTTAAAAATATAATATTTAAGATAGCAATAGAAGCTAAGAGTCTTTGAAATAAACCTAAAAAATTCAGAGCACATTCATAAAGGAAAATGATACAATTTTTATGAAAGACATGAAAGATGATAAGTAAGTAAGACGATACACCTTACTTGTCGATTCTCAACACCATAAAGATATAAAGTATTCCTATATTGACTTATAAATTCATTGAGATTTCAATCAAAATCTCAACAGGATCTTTCATGGAAGTTGACAATCTCAATTTAAAATTCATAAGAAAGGTAGAAGACCAAGAACAGCCAATGCAATCTTAAAGAGAAGAAGGGAAAATTTGTCTTTCATATGTTAAAACCTATTACGAAGTTATAGTAATTTAAAGCATTGTTACTGATGCAAAGATAAACTCATCAGCCATGAGATGGTGAATACAGAGCACAGAAACAGGGCCCCGTATAGTTTCAAACTGGCTATTTGACAAAAGTGACATTATAAATAAGTCTGGAAGAATGAACTATTCATTAAATAGTGCTGGAACAATTTGCTAAATATGGCCAAAACTTTTTAAACATTATAGTCATACCTCATTCCATCCAAAAGAAACAATCTCAGTTGATTAAAGACCTAAATGTGAAAACTAAAACTGAAATGATATATTATGCCATACTAAAAATTTTAGAGGTCTGTATAAAAAGATACAAAAACAAAGTGACAAATCATTCCACACCATTTTTCGTTTTAAAGTTTTCACCTTTTAAATGTATATACTGAAATATTTATGAACAAAATGATAATCATATGTGGGACTTGCTTCAAAACAACCCAGGAGGCAGGAGGAGGAATTGGTGGGGGGTGGGGATGAGGCTGGGGAGCAGGCTGAGTATAAATCAAACAAGACTGGACAAGAGTTGATAATTATTAAAGCTAGGTAGTAGGTACATGGGGGTACACTATTTTCTCCAGTTTTGTATATACTTGAAATTCTCTACTAAAAGAAGTTTTAAAAAAGAGAGGAAAAAAATGATGATATTTAAAAACAAAGTCAAGACAGACTGGGAGAAGATTTTTGTAATCCACATATTTAACAAGGGATTGGTCATCTTAACACATAAAGAACACCACCGTATCAATAATAATAATAAAAAAAAAAGACAACTCATTAAGCCAATAGCCAAAAGGTCTGAACATGAAACTCATAGAGAAGAAACTTAAGTGGGCAATAAACATATGCAGTATATTCAAGATCAACTGCTCTTGCAGTCAGGAAAATGTGAGTTAAATATCTTTTTACGATACAGCAGATTGGCAAAAATTTAGCACGTATAAAAGTCTGAAAACACTGAGCAATGGTGAAGCTCTGGAGCTATAGGAGCCTTCAGGTGATTGATTTGGAGAGCAGATTGACCATACATAACAAAGGTGATTATGTGTCTACCAAACAACTCAGGATTCCACCTATCAGCAGCCACCCTTGAGCAACTCTCTCACATATGCCCAAGGAAGCATGTACGTGTGTTTATTGCAAAACTGCAATTGTGGGGAAAGGTGGAAATAAGTTTCACTTCCATCAATTTAAGGATTGATAAATAAATAGCTGGCATTACTCATTTTTCAGTGGATTTATGTATGTATGAGAACAGTGCACACCCACTTTAGGATCCTGGTTTTCTTTATAAATGGAAAGGAGGGTAAAAGAAAAGGATGAAGCCTTAGCTGAAGCAGAATCTTATTTTATTTTATTTCATTTTGTTTTATTTTATGAGAATAAAGTCACCAAGGCCAATGTTAATATCTATTCTTTTGTGGTAAAGGGTATGGAAGCACTGATTATTGTCTCTTTGTATGTTTTTTATGTTCTGTAACAAAATATTTTAAAACCAACAAATCTTTATTCTTTTTGATTTATACCATGCCAAACTATAAGTGGAAATTTTTTGTCTTGTTTCCCAATAAAGTAACTATTTTGGTATAGCACAAATAGGGCCAAAACCACACATCAGCTAGAACACTTGAACATTGTTGAATATTCCTTTAAAAATAATTCACTTAGGAAAATAAAGCTACAGGCAATATTTTACTTCACCTTCATCTAAACATTTGCCTTGACATTTATAAGAGCCTAGAGTCCCATGACTGCAAAACACTTTCAGAGTTTCAGGGCTAGATTTAGCATCTAGTTCAACATCCAAACAGGTGAGGAATTTTCCCAAGAAACAGACCACAAATAAAAATATGGACTGAGAAACATCTGGGGTAGAGTGGAGGGTGACTTAGTTGTGGAGGCTTCACTTTCCTAGCGAAATCCATTTTATTATTGCTGTTGCAAGCTGTTCTAAGGCAATACTGTTATTTTAACATTAATTTTGAGCACTGTCCTGCTTTCACGTTAATTTAAGAAACAATTCATTAAAATGGCTGGACCCACTTGAAGAAAACACCCGTGGAGATTACTTGAGCCCCAATACCACATCATAAGAATTCTATAGACTGAAAGAACTGAGAAGACAGCCCTCCAATACAATTACGCTACTGTACAAGTCAGCATCCTCAAACAGCTGCATCACGTTCCCCACCCCTCCACCCCAGGGCGGGTGAAAGATCACCCCTCCACCAGCCCCAGCCCTCCACATGAAAACGCGTGACCTAAGCAAACTTTGGCTTTGTGATACCAAGATCAAAGAACATGGCTGGGCCATAAAAGCATTACGTAGCATCCCAGGAATATGTCTCCATTGGTGTCAGCAAAGTTTCCCCCAAGAGCTCAAACCCCATTACAGACTCAGAGGAGTTGTCATAAAACATGAAATACACATAGGATTGGCAAGGAAAGAAATGTATCATGGGTTTTTCCTTCTTCTTCAGAATTAAAGCTCTAAGTTAGACAGGGGGAAGACAAATGCGACACGAGCTCTGAATTATTCTTTTTAATTTATACACTTCAGCGGTTCATTGTTGCCTTATCTCCTGGAGGTTGAAACTAATGAGAGGCTGAATAATTTCACGTTAAGTCAAGAAAATGGAAATTGGATATGTTTGGAACAGTCGTTATGTAAAATATGGTTGTTTTTATTGCTTTTAACTTGTGCTCGGTAGACTATCTTGTTAATTCAATAAAAAAAATTTATGAAGGTAAATGAGTAATGTTTGCAAGTTTCTTTAAGCTCCTTGGATGAAAGGGGCCATATAAAAACAAAGTAGACTGTGTTACATTATTATTTTATTTCATAAGCTCTGCATCATAAAAAGTTGCAAATAAAATCTCTCAATGTTTTCAGGAGGATGAACATTATCTTCCTAGTGTTGGGAATAGAGCTTCAGGCTTTTGTGAAAGTGGCAACTCCTATTTTTTTACTGCTGCTCAAGTTTCATGTGCTCAGAGGCAGATATTGACAGGTGAAGTTTTGTTGAAGTTGTGAGGATGGAGTGTGTGTGTGTGTGTCTGTGTACTCAGATGAGAAATGGGTCACACACAGGATGAGTCAGACATTCGATTAGGTGTCAGTTTATGATCAATATTTCTTTTTGGCTGCTAGTGTGTATTGCTTTTCTGAAATTGCTATATTGTTTTCAAAAATAGACCATTTCTTTTTGCTTATTTTCAGGGTCCAGAAATTGAAAAGAAAAAGTTGTATTTTGTCAGCTTGTGAATCACTGAAATTTACATGTCATGCTCCAGAATGAAACACACACTCAACAAAGATGAATTGAATGCCATTATGAAATCCTCACATCATAATCACTAGCTGTGTTCAGTGAATTAGGAAATTTCATACGAGTTTAATACCCTGACTGCATTCAAGAGGTAACAAAGGGAGGCAAAGCATACATGCACATCAAAAGTTCAATAACTACAACAGACAATGGTATATGTCAAAAGGTACCAAACGAGTAATCTGAAGAGTACAGGCTGGGTATTCAGAGGCAAAAGTGGAGCAGCCACCAAAGAATCTGAGCCAAGTGGGACAGCAGAGTCATCAAATGGTGGGACAGTGGGAGCACTGGCCGGAATGGAGTTTTCAAGGACAGAATGGGGAGGTGAAGTTGGACATTTAGCTTGAAATTATATCATAAATTGTTCTTCAATTTTCTCCCTCAATTATAATCATCCTCAATTATTTATTTCCATTAAGCTCTCTCCTTTTTCAGTTTTGGTCCTTAAGTCTCTAAATATGAATATGTGTGCTGTCCAGGAGGCAGACACACACAGTTGGTCTAGCTTCTCCAATAACCACAAAAGAACAGGTGACAACAAGCAATCTTGGTTGTTGATGATGATGTTTAAAGTATTTTATTTTAGATATCTCATCCTCTTGGATTGGAAGAATTAATGTTGTTAAAATGGCCATACTGCCCAAAGCAATCTACAGATTGAAATGAGTACATTGTTCACAGAACTAGAACAAATAATCTTAAAATTTATGTGGAACCACAAAAGACCCAGAATCACCAAAGCAATACTGAAGAAAAAGAACGAAGCTGGAGAAATAACCTTCCCAGACTTCACACAATACTACAGAGCTACAGTAATCAAAACAGTGTGGTATTAGCACAAAAATAGATGTATGAATCAATGGAACAGAACAGAGAGCCCAGAAATAAACTCACACATGGTCAGTTAATCTTCAATTAAGGAGGCAAGAATTTACAATGGAGGAAAGACAGTCTCTTCAGCAAGCAGTGTTGGGAAAGGTGGATAGCCACGTGTAAATCAATGAAGTTAGAACACTCCCTCACTCCATACACAAAAATTAACTCAAAATGGCTTAAAGACTTAAATATAAAACAGGACACCATAAGTCTCCTAGAAGAAAACATAGGCAAAACATTCCCTAACATAAATCGTGGTAATATTTTCGTAGGGCAGTCTACCCAGGCAATAGAAATAAAAGCAAAAATAAACAAATGGGACCTAATTAAACTTATAAGCTTCTGCACAGCAAAGGAAACTATAAACAAAACAAAAAGACAACCCATGGAATGGGAGAAAATATTTGCAAATGATGTGACTGACAAGGGCTTAATTTCCAGAAATATACAAACAGCTCATACAACTCAATAACAAACAAACAAACAAACAAACAAAAAACAACCCAATCAAAAAATGGGCAGAAGACCTAAAGAAACATTCCTCCAATGAAGACATACAAATGGCCAATAGGCACATGAAAAAATGCTCAATAGCGCTAATTATCAGAGAAATGCAAATCAAAACTACAATAAGGTATCATCTCACACCAGTCAGAATGGCTATCATTAAAAAGTCCACAAACAATAAACGCTGGAGAGGGTGTGGAGAAAAGGGAACCCTCCTACACTGTTGGCAGGAATGTAGTTTGGTGCAGCCATTATGGAAAACAATATGGAGATTCTTTAAAAAACTAAAAAGAAACTTACCATATGATCCAGCAATTCTACTCCTGGGCATGTATCCAGCGAGAACTCTAATTTGAAAAGATACATGCACCCCAATGTTCATAGCAGCACTATTTACAATAGCCAAGATATGGAAGCAAAGAAATGTCCATCAACATTTGAATGGATAAAGAAGATGTGGTGTATATATATATATATATATATATATATATATATATATATATATATACACACACACACACACACACACATACATATATATAATGGAATACTCCTCAGCCATAAAAAAGAATGACATAATTCCACTTGCAGCAACATGGATGGACATAGAGGTTGTCATACTAAGTGAAGTCACCAGAAAAACACAAGTATCATATGATATCACTCATATGTGGAATCTGAAAAAATGAGACAAATGAACTTATTTGCAAAACAGGAACAGACTCACAGCATAGAAAGCAAACTTGTGGTTACTGGGTTTGGGGCAGGGGAGATAAATTGGGAGTTTGGGATTTGCAGATACAAACAATTATGTATAAAATAGATAAACAGCAACGTCCTACTGTATAGGACAGGGAACTATATTCAACACCTTGTAATAGCCTGTAATGAAAAAGAATATGAAAAGGAATACAAATATCTATGTATAATGGAATTACTATGCTATACACCAGAAATTAACACAATATTGTAAGTCAACTATACTTCAATTAAAAAAAAATAAAAATTTTTATTTTATTTTACATGTAATTTTTTTCCAACAGGCTCATGACACTGTCAGCAGCCCTGAAACAATTTATATGTTTGTTATATCTCTTTCTATTTCTTTCCATCTTAATAGTCTAGATCTGCTGTCAGCAGTCTTGAATGTTTGATTTAAATCAAACAGCTATGGAGAAATCAGGACCCTCATACATTGCTGGTGAGAATGTAAAATGGTGCAGCTGCTGTGGGAAATAGTTGGACATTTCCTCAAAATGTTAAACACAGAGTTGCCCTATGACCCAGCAATTCCACTCCTAGCTATATACCCAAGAGAAATGGAAACATACATCCACACAGAAACTTGTACATGCTGGTTCATAGCAGCATGATGCATAGTAGCCAAAAAAAGCAGAAACAACCCAAATGTCTATGAACTGATGAATGGATCAAGATGTGGTATATCCATACATTAGAATATTATTCAGCCACAAAAAGGAAGAAGTACTGATACATGCTACAACATGGATAAACCTTGAAAACATTCTGCTGAGTGAAAGAAACCAGTCACAAAGGACCACATGTTGTATGAGTCCACTTATATGAAATGTCCAGAATAGGCAAATCTACAGAGACAGAAAGTAGATTAGTGGTTGCCTAGGGTTGAGGGGAGAAGGGGTTTTGTGAGGAATGGGGAGATTTCTTTTAGGGGTAATGAAGATATTCTAAAACTAGATTTTAGTCATGGTTGCACACTGTGAATACACTCAAAACCACTGACTTGTATGTATAATTTTCAAAGTTCACGAACTTATATTTTTAATTTTTTATACAGTATTAAAAGGTTAATTTCCATTTATAGTTATTACAAACTACTGGCTATATTCCTTGTGCTGTACAATACATCCTTGAGCCTACCTTACACACAATACTTCGTGCCTCCCACTCCCCCACCCTTATATTGCCCGTCCCTGCAACTAGTAACCACTAGTTTGTTCTCTATATTTGTGAGTCTATTTCTGCTTTGTTATATTCACTCACTTGTTTTATTTTTTTAGATTCCACATATAGGTGATAGCATACAGTATTTGTCTTTCTCTATCTGACTTATTTCACTTAGCATAATGCCCTCCAAGTCCATCCATGTTGTTGCAAATGGCAAAGTTTCATTCTCTATGGCTGAGTCATCTTCCATTGTGTGTATGTATATGTATACCACATCCTCTTTATCCACACTTAGGCTGCTTCCATATCTTGACAATTGTAAATAATGCTACTATGAACATTGAGGTGCATGGATTCTTTTCAAATTAGTGTTTTTCATTTTCTTCTGATGTGTACCCAGAAGTGGGATGGCTGGATTATATGGTAGCTCTGTTTTCAGTTTTTTGAAGAAACTCCACAGTTTTTTGAGGAGCAGCTGTACCAATTTACATCCCCACCAACAGTGTAGGAGGGCTCCCTTTTCTCCACATTCTTGCTAACATTTGTTATTTTGTTATGTTTGATCATAGCCATCCTGACTGGTGTGAGGTGCTATCTCATTACAGTTTTTGATTTGTACACTTTAAATGGGTAAATTGTATATTATGTGACTGATATTGCAATAAAGCTGTAGATACTGACAGGCATATGTAGAATAAAGAAACAAGATTATACTGTATAGCACAGGGAAATACATACAAGATCTTGTGGTAGCTCACAGCGGAAAAAAAAAATGTGACAATCAATATATGTATGTTCATGTATAACTGAAAAATTGTGCTCTACACTGGAATCTGACACAACATTGTAAAATGACTATAACTCAATGAAAGAAATGTTTAAAGAACAAAAAGAAAACCAAAAAAAAATCAAATGCAGTAAGATTTAAAAAGACAAAAAAATCTTTTCTTGCTTCCTCTCAGTAGTCTTGTCCTCCCGCTGATGGCCATGCAATAGCTGTTATTTTATGCCACATATTTTCCTCCATAATTTCCCTGGATCACATATTTTGATTCTAGGCACTTCTGGAACATTCTTGGTAACCTATCTCAGGGTTTGACTTCTCTTCTGCATCAAATGATTAAAAGGAAGTATCTGTGCTTTTACAAATTCTCCTTTATGCTTGGAAATTGAACTTGCTTTCTTACCAAATGTGGTATCAGGGAAATGACATTATTTTTACAACTGAAAATCCAGTACCTCTGATAAAAGCTGAGAGTTTATTCTTTAAATAAGACCATAAAATTATATGTGTATTTTTTGAAACAAACCCACTAGAATGTACACTTCTAAGATCTAGCACCTTCCAGGTTGTCTTTTTATGATGCTCTGTATTAATGCCAAGATTGATGGAATCATTGCTCTAACATTTTTGAAACTCTTATTTTGTTAGGTTTGCCCTCAAATCATGATATGTGGTTTTTAAGATATCCTGAATGGCAATACATTTCTGTCCTTTAATGGTGATTTAATTTTTGGCGATAGTCAAAAGCCACCCGTGTTTGATAAGTAGGTCAAAAGACCAATCTGGAGAATATTTTTTAATGTCAAGAATGAAACATGACTCCAGGGTAATGAAACTTTTCTTTTCCTGGTAACTCAAACTAAATCTGAAGGCACTTTAAGAATATGAGTTTGAAAAAATTATTTGAGGAGTGACAGTATTATTGGAATGAGCCTCTGGCTTCTCACCAGACACAATGCCAAGGACTTTACATGGATTATTCCAATAAACCCTTCCAACAGTTCTGCAGGGTGACAATTATCCCCATTTTACTGATAAGGAAACAAGGTCATAGAAGGTAAACATCGTGCCCAAGTAAACCTAGCTGTCCTGAGGCAGAACTGGTCTTCAAATCTGTAACCTGCTGACTCTCCACGGGGCCAAGTGGATAATAAACGCTCTCATCATAGTTTTACAAATTAGTAGTAAGTCAGACAGAGAAAGACAAATATCGTATGATAGCACCTATAAGTAGAGCCTTAAAAAAAGATACAAACGAACATATTAACAAATCAGAAACAGGCTCACAGAGATAGAAAACAAACCATGGTTGCCAGAGGGGAAAGACTGGGGGCAGGGGTTGGGGAAGGGATAAATTAGTTTGGGACTAACATATACACACTACTATATATAAAATAGATAAACAACAAGGACCTACTGTATAGCACAGAAAACTATATTCAGTATCTTGTAATAACCTATATGAAAAAGAATCTGAAAAAGTATACATATGTGTATATATATATAACTGAATCACTTTGCTGTACACCTGAAAGTAACACATTGTAAATCAACTAGACTTCAATTAAAAAATTCAAAATTTTTAAAAAGGATCTACTCAAACAAAAATTTTAAAAACCATGAAAAACTAATCACTTTGCTTTCTTCTTGGAGTGGTTTACAATTTTTATTCCCTAATTCTACCTGCTGTGTGTATGTCCAAGTTTGAAACTGAGCTGAGTCTTCCTCAAAGAAATAGGGCTTTTTTGCCCTTTCAAGTTTCCTTGCATATCTCTTCCTTTCAGAGCTAGAATTAGATAAGGTAAGTTTAACTTGGCAAAATTGAAATGCAGCACCTTTCTCCTCTAATGACACCTAAAGCTTCTCATTTACCTTGTGTCGAAATGATCAGAAGTCCAGAGTCAGTGGAATCCTAATTAGTGAGGGTTTGTCATGTTTCCTCTTTGAGCTCCTTGGATGGCCCCCATGCCATACGTCATCCAACATTGTGCTTTTCGGCTTATGAAATCAGAAAACATAGCCTAAGAGAGCAGGGCCAAAGAAAGGTATTAGGAGGATAATGTTAAAACCTTTAATAAAATTAAAACCATGACTATAGCCAGGGGAACTATCCATCCATGGGATAAGCATATTAGTGTAAATGAATTAAGAGTTAGAAATTAATGAGGCCTATTAATTGAGTTGATTCCTATAATCTGGTAAAATTCAAATAGCATCTTCGTTTAATTGGCCCACGGACTGCCTGAATGAATACGACTAGAACTCTTGGAAAGCAGGTTTGACTTAATACTTAAAATATTTTAGCAGGGCCATGCCGAGGGTAGCTTAACCACGACTTGGCTTTAGACCCGTGGGTTCCTGAAATTAATAGAGTAATAATAATAGCGAGCACTTATATAGTACTACCTATGTGCCAAGTATTGTTCTAAGTTGACGCAATCTTCATAGTTGGGAAGTAGGTGCGCTTATCATCATCCCCATTTTATAGGTCGATAGATCAAGGGACGGGTACATTCAGTGATTTGTCCAGGGTCACAGAGCTAGTAAGAAGTGAAACCAAAATTTCAATGTGTTCCAAATCATGACACGACATAGATTCTATGCTATGCTGCTTCTAGTGTGAAGTGGGTTGGCAGAGAGGACAGGGTTGGCTGGCAGGTAAAGATAACCTCTTTTCCCTGGGTCAGAAAGATTTTGCCCCATGGTATATGCATAAGCTTATCGGAAAAAAAAAAAAAAAAAGCTTAAATCTTCAAACACAGATGATGAGAAAAACTTACTTTCTAATGAGAAAAAAAATAAAGAAGTCTTTCTCGGCTTGCTAATTGATTCCCTCTGGGGTGGGTTTTTTTGGTGGAGGTACTGGGGATTGACCCCAGGACCTTGTGCATGCTAGCTACACCCTCCCCGCTTAATATGGCTTTATACCACCACACTCTTTTTTTTTCCTCCTTAGTGCTCCTGACACACTTCTGTCTGATCCACGACCACCTCTGTGATGGGACTGGTGGCACTGTGATCCTGGATGACAACTGATCACCGTCCCTCTCTGCTCTTGGTCACACTGTCATCTTATTGGTAAAGTAATCTGAACAAGTATGTTCAGGAGGGAAATGCAAAGGCCAGTTTTCAAAAGCCAACAATTCTCTCCATCTAGTTTTTGAAGTGATTCTAAGGGACCATCCCAAATTTCTTCAACCAATCTGGGTTGAATCAATCACCACCTGTCCCGTTTCAGTAAATGAGCCCATAGCAGTCATGTATATTTTGGTAGAAACTTAAGTCACTCTTCTGAAAGGTATCATGCTTGTTACTCTTCCAGAAGTATTTATATATGAATAATTTCAATTTATATTTAAATAACCTCAAACCTCAGAAATGTTGCAAGAATAGTACAATGAATAGTACAATGAAATCCCAACCAACCTTCAACCTTCACATGCTTCAATTAACATTTTGCCACATTTCCTTTATCATTGCCTCTCTTTTTCTTTCTCTATTTTTTTTTCCTGAACCATTTGAGAGTAAATTGCAGATATCACGCCCCTTGCCCCTAAATTCTTCAGTGTGCATTTTCCAAGAGCAAGGACATTCTTTTGCAGGATCATGGCTAAATTATGCAAATCAGAAAACTTGATGTTTATGTAATGCTATAATCTGATGTGCAATCTGTATTTAAATTTTGCCAGTTGTCCCAATAATATCCTTTATATTCTGTGGATTCCCTGAATCCAATTCAGGATCACAGATGGCAATTAACTGGCACATCTCTGTCTCTTTTAATCTAGAACAGCTCCTTATCCCCTCTTTGGCTTTTATGACCTTGGCATTCTGGAGTAGTCCAGGCCAGTATTTTCTAGAATGTCTTTCAATTTAGTATTATCTGAGGTGTTCTCATGGTTAGATGCAGGTTAAGCATTTTTAGCAGGAATACTACATAGGTGGCATTTAGATTAAAAGTTCTATTTCTAACTGGTATGAAAACAGTATGCAATATAATTTAAAGACACTATCAGGTGAAGAATTATTTTTGAGACAAGGAGAAGTTAGCCATTCTACCTACATTTTAATCCAATATTATTTCTCTGTGGTATATTCATTGTGATCCAGAAGAATAGGACAATTTAACAAGAGCATACTGTAATTACTGTCATGTGGTAATTATGGAGTTTGGCTCTGTAAAAACTTTCTCAATTTTAGGGCCATAGAAAGATGTTTTCAATTTTGTGAACTCCCTAACTCTGAACATTTCTGCCGAGGAAGCCAGGGATCCCTGATCATTTAGGCATCAGACTGGGACTGGACTAAGGTACTTTCTGACCCTGACACGTGTCCCAGGAAAGCGAATGTCTGCATTCATCCTAGCTTTCTAATTGCAGGCAAGGATCTCACTCTGAATCAACAGGAAATTTTTCAGTATATTAAGAATCTACATATCATACAAAAAGACACTCAATTTTCTCAAAATTTTAAAAATGCAAATTAAAACTGTATTGAGATACCATCTTTTACTTATGAGATTGGCAAAAATCTGAAAGTTTAATAATACACTGTGTTGGTGAGGATGTGGGTAGATAGTCTCATGTATTACTTCGTGAGAATGCAAATTGGTATATAACCTCTCTGGAAGGTAATTTAGTAATGGCTATCAAAATTATAAATTTATTTGCCCTTCAACGAACAGCTAAACTTTGGGGAATTTATTCTACAGGTATACTTGCACACATGGAAGATCATATAAGTACAAGTTTACTCTCAATGAAGCACCGTTTGTAACTGCAAAGGATTAAAAACACTGCAAATGTCCATCAGTAGGGAACTGGTTAAATAAAGGATTATTTATCCATTCAATGGAATATCATGCAGATGTCAAAAAAAAGAGGGTGGGGTGTGGGGGAAGCTGTCTATGTCCCGATTTAGAAAAGACTCTAAAATATGGTAAGTGAAAAAATGCAAGTTTTTATATGCGGCACCATTTTTATACTATTCCATCTTTGATATGAAAGGGAAGGCACTAAAAGTCTGTATGCGTATTTGCTTGTATGTCCACATATAAACTAAGAATAGTAGTGAGGGAAGATCTTGGCAGATGGGGGACGAGGATTAATAAGAGGCTGTCACCTGTCCATCCTTTTATACTTTCAGGTTTCTGAACCACATGAATGCATTACCTATCCAAAAGCTAGATTTAAAAAGAAACAAACAGAATGAACAGAAAATACAGTTAAATGATTGTTCAGTATTTTGTTATACTAAGTCTTTTAAATTCTTTTGTTAAAAATGGTGAAATAAAAACAAACAAAATACAATCTATGTCTTCCTTCCTGCTTACCCGGAGTTATGAACTCCAGAGGCAATTTTCTAGTATTTAGGACTTTTTCTCTGTTAAATGTGATAACATGAGCCCCAGGTATCAAAAGGCGTTCTCAGCAGTGTGTGTGTGTGTGTGTGTGTGCGTGCGTGCGCGAGCGTGTATGTGTGTGTGTGTGAGAGAGAGAGAGTCTAAATTTGTTTTCTTCCAGGAAACCAAATCCCAATGCATTTATATGAGCATGGTGTAGTCGCCCCTGTTGGTGCTCTGTGTACACCCCCTTGGGATCCGGTTGACATCTGGAGAGCCCCCATCTCTCCCAACTCCCGTGTGCCCTGCTTATAATGGCTTGCACCTGTGACACTCTTTGGAGGTCTGCCCATGGGCTGTTCCAGCTACTTTGCTCACTTGTCCAGAAAGCAAGGAGTGCCTGGGAATTTCCTTCCCCTGGGGCAGCCTTAACCAATGATTGACTAGTGCAGGAATATGAAATCCTAGCTCCTTGCCTCCGGTCTGAACAAACTTGGAGGTGTAATTTACGCTCGAGAACTCTCCACAGGATCAGGCTGAGGTTGGGACTTGGCTTGAAAGTGCATGTTTACTTGGCTTGTTTCCCTTCTGTGCCCTGTTTCTCCCACTCCCTTACTGGTTTCTCCAAGGAGTACTTCTTTCGTCAATCATTTGTACATCAGTCCATGTCTCGGGGCCCCTTTCTGAAGTACATGACCAAAGACGTGATTTATTTGATTTGGACTGGCTGTAACAATGACACCAAAATTTGATTTTTCCCAACAGATTTGAGAAATTGGGGTATCGTTAATTATAAATTCCAATCCCACCTTTGATACACTGCAAATACTCCACACTATACCTCATTATGTAATTATTTTATGATGCATAGTAATTTAAATAACTTGCTTCTATGAGCAAATGGGTTTTACCACACACCTAATCACATTACCGATTTAGTTAACACAGAAGTCCTGCCCCCAGGGTCTAGTATTTAAAGGACTGTAAATGGAACATACAGTGTTTCAAGTAGACCAACACAGAGGTATCAAAAGAAAAATCTCCCGTATCATCCTGGGTTATCTTCCGATCTCCTGAAGCATGAGATCTTATTACTTCTATCATTATTTTTGCCTGCCTACCTAAAGATGTCATTAAAGCTCCAAGTAGAACACAGCTAATTTAACAACTGCCTATTTGCATTTCTCCCTGTAAAAGCTTGTTTTCTCAAATATAACACATCTTTGCTCTTACAAAAGAACCAGTTTCCTGGACAAAATTTTCCATTTCTCCCTTCCCCATAAACACCACCTCGGTATCTGGCATTCTCCTACACGCGAGGGTTTTGGTCAAAAGTTTAATCATTTTAAGAAGCATCCACAGCGCAGCAAACATCAGAGAGAAGATTCTTGCCCTTCACAGGCTTCCAGTCTAAAGCGAGAGGGATAAACATCCAGATCAGAGGTCAGCAAACTACAGCCTACAGGCCCAGTCTAGGCTACTGCCTGTGTTTGTTCTGCCCCATGGACTCAGAATAAATTTTACATTTTTTCAAACCATTGAAAAAAAATCAAAAGAATATTATTTTATCACAAAAATACGTGGAATTCAGATTTCAGTGTCCATGACTAAAGTTTTGTTGGAACAGTGGGGTCACTCACTTATTTGCATATTATTATTTACATATTACCTATGGCTGCTTTCATTCAAGTAGTTGTGACAGAGGCGTTGTGACAGAGGCATTGCGGCCCTCTGTGGTCGGCAAAATAATGCCTTAACCTTGGAACCTGTGAAGATGTAACCTTACATGACAAAGGGCGTATTACAGCTAAGGGCCTTTTTTTCTCTTATTGAAATATGGTTGATGTACAATATACATAAATTACAGGTGTGCAATACAATGATTCACAACTTTTAAAGGTTATACTCCATTTATAGTTATTATAAAACATCGGCTATATTCCCCATGTTGTATGATATATCCTTGTAGCTTATTTTATACCTAATAGTTTGTACCTCTTAATCCCCTACCTCTTTATTGTCCCTCCCCCCTTCTCTCTTCCCACTGGTCCACCAGTTTGTTCTCTGTATCTGTTAGCCTACTTCTTCTCTGTTATATTCACTAGTTTGTTGTATTTTTTCAATTCCATCTGTAAGTGATATCATACAGTATTTGTCTTTCTCTGTCTGACTCCTGCTAAGTGAAATAAAGTTACGACCTTGAGATAAGAAGATTATCCTAGATTATCCAGGTAGGTCCAATCTAATCATATGAGCTCTTAAAAGCAGAGAATTTTCTCCAGTTGGAGTCAGAGAGATGTGACAGAAGGGAAAGAGAGATTCAAAGTGTGTGAAGGTTTTGACATGCTGTTGCTGGTTTGAAGATGGAAGGGACATTGTGACAAGGAAGCTAGGCTGTGTTAAGGAATAGAGAGAAGCTGACAGCCAGCAAGGAAGTGGGGGCATCTAGCTACATTGGACTGGATTTTGCCAGCCACCTGAATGAGCTTAGAAGCAGATTCTGACCTCAGAGCCTCCAGGAACATGTCCCAGCCACCACCTTGACTTCTGTCTTTTGAAACAGTAACTTAGTGGGCTCTCCACAGTGCTGGTCTTTCAAGCAAAGAACTGTGAGGTTATAAATGAGTATTACTTTAAGCTGCTAAATTTTGTTAAAGTAACCAGATTAGGCCCAAGATGGAGTCACTCATGCTAAGCCCTAGGCCAGCAAACAAACTAACTTAACTAAGTTGCTATGCTCAGCTCTTCTGGGAAAGGAAGTCCTGGGTCAGCCAATCACTGCTTGCCTGCTCAGCACAAGATACCTGGCCTGCTCCAAGACTTCCCTTTGTGCCATATAACCAATCATTAGACGCCTAGTATGAATTCCTTGTTCCTGCTCACTTGGGTCCATAAAAATCTCTCACCTTGTACAGCTCTGCAGACCTCCTTTCTATCTGCTAGATTGGATGCTGTCTAATTCATGAACAAAAGCCTGCTAGATCAGTACATTGTCTGTGGAAAATTTTCTCTTAACAGTTTGTAGTAATTTGTTTCAGCAGCAGTCAGAAACTAATACATCCTCAAAGTCTAAAATATTTACTATCCGGCCCTTTCTAGATAAATTTTGCCAAACCTTGATCTGAATCCTTGTTCCCCCAAATTGTGGGTCCTCAGACAAGCAGCATTGGTATTACCCTAGAGCTTGCTAGAACTGCAGAATCTCTTAATTAACCAGATGGAAAGGAATTTTTCGCAACATATATCAAATCACCACAATGTACACTTTAAATAGCTTACAATTTTATATGTCAATTACACCTCTATGAAGCTGAAATTAAACAAATAAGAGTTAAAAAAACCAAAAAACCTCAGTACCCATATGGTGTATACCCATTATTTGTTGCCCTATTAGAAAAAAAAAAAAAAAAAAGGAAATGCAGAATCTTAGATCACATCAAGACCTACTGAATCAGAATCTGCATTTTAACAAGACCCCTAGGGGATTTTTTTTTTTTTTTTGAGTAAAAGTAGATCTATTTAGAGAGATGTACACGGAGGGTGAGGGGTGGAGGGAATTAAAGTAAAGTTAGATACACACTCCATAGACAGAGTGCAGGCCCTCTGGGAAGGCGAGAGAGAGAGAGCGACCCTTAGGGGATTCTTTTGCACATTAAAATCCAAGAAGTGCTTGTCTAGAGTTCACTTTGTTGTCTTGGCTGCTACCAAGATGTTCTTGGCTGCCTTTGTCTGGATAGAGAGTTGAGCAGAGATGTACATAAAAATAATGTTAGAGGAAAGCTGGAAGTTGGCCTTAGCTAGCTAGTTTATAGTTATCACAGTCACCACACCCTTGTCTTCATCTTCAGCATTATCATCACCACATTCATCATCATGCCAACGCAGCATCAAGCACCTGCTTCTGGCACCTCCACTGCAATTATTGCCTATATTACTTGGCTCTTTCAATTCTCCAGAAAGCCACTATATTAGTTCCTTGGGGCTGCTGTAACAAATCACAACTAGATAGCTTAAAAGAACAGAAATTTATTCTCTGACAGGTCTATAAGGCAGAAGTCAGAAATCAGTGTGTTGGCAGATTAGGTTACTCCTGGAGGCTCTAAGGGAGACTCTGTTCCATGTCTCTTTCCTAGCTTCTGGTGTTTGCTGGCAACCCTTGGCTTTCCTTGGCTAGTACATGCATCACTCTAATCCCTGCCCCCAACTTCATATCATCTTCTCCTGTGTCTCCAGTCTCCTTCCTCCTGTCTCTTCTAAGAACATTTGTTATTGGATTTAGGGCCCACTCTAAATCTGAGATAGTCTCATCCCAAGATCCTTAACTTATTTACAACTACAAGAACTTTTTTCCAAGCAAGGTCACATTTACAGGTTCCTGGGGGTGCTGAGAGTGGGTTATGTTTGGATGTGGATATATCTTTTCAGAGGCCACCATTCAACCCATTACAATCACCATTAAAGACCATAAGCTGGTTAATCAAAGCTAAGTGACTCACTGCAGTGAGAACAAACCCATCCTTAGAGTCTTAATGAGTGTCTTAAAAGGGGGAAATGAGCAGAAGTTAGTCAGAGGGTTTTAAGGTCTGGAGTGGGCGATTTTAAGAAGAGTCTTGCAAGGCAGAGTATTGATTGGGATCAGGCAGAGTTTAAAACATAATAAATTTGGACTGGAGAACACAGTGAGGAGAGCCTTGATGATCAAGCTTGTCACTCAATAGCCTGGGTTTTCCATAAAGATAAACTTTTTCCGAGCCTCAGGCTTCATCTTCCATACAATGAAAGCCCTGCTGGAAAGTATGCAGATGAGTCTTTGCATCCATTTATACCTTAACAGGGATGAGTTTGTCTGATAGCTTTCAGAGAGTTCAATTTCATAGGGAAAAATGAACTTGAACCCTGATTCAGGCTAAAGGAGAAGGAAACCTCACAATTTTTTCTAAGCCAGATCTTTTATTTGGTTATGCAGTCAAGCTACCTCTCTCCCTGCAGTAAAGCAAAATTCCAGTCTCTCATTATTCAGCTGGCACTGCTCATGTATTAGATGTAACTGAGGGGAAAAAATGTACATTCTAAACACAAAACAGAAACAGACTCATAGACATAGAATACAAACTCGTGGTTGCCACAGGGGCGAGGGGTGGGAAGGGACAGACTGGGAGTTCGAAATTTGTAGATATTGACAGGTAGATATAGAATAGATAAATGAGATTATAGTGTATAGCACAGGGAAATATGTACAAGATCTTGTTGTATCTCACGGTGAAAGAGAATGTGAAAATGAATATATGTATGTTCATATATAACTGAAAAATTGTGCTCTACACTGGAAATTGCCACAACATTGTAAACTGACTATAACTCAATATAATAAAATTATAAATAAATAAATAAAATGTATATTCTATCGACTTATGTTTAGGCACCACTTTAAAAATAGATAACTTGTTTATTTATTATCCATTTTCTTCTACTGGAACATATTCTTCCTTGGTAAAGGACTTTTGTCTTATTCATCATTCCAACCCTAGAACTATTTCCTGGCACAAATGAAATGCGTGATAAATATTTGTAAGATAGATGAAAATAGATGATAGCTATTTGGAAAAATACATTAAAATACTGTTGAATATATATGGACAAAGGAGTCAGGCAGAAAATGTCTCCTGCTTATTTATATCTTGATGGTCAAATAAATCAATTTCTAGTTAAGATCTATTCAGATCCCCCTGATAATGATAGTAGGGGTGTTTTGAAAGGGAAAGGTGGTAATAGAAGTTTGAAATAGAAATATGTAAATTGATTCCTATTCTATCCTTAGAAGATTTAAGGTAGATGTCTTGTAACTGCATCTAAATTGAGGGATGAAGATAAACCTCTGAAACCAAATCACAACACACAGAATCCAGATGGTTTTTCATAACAAAGTGGAAGCCAGTTTGTACGCTCCTCTTTGAAGCAGCCAGTGTGTATTAAAGCAGAGGTAATGATTATAATGATTGACTTTAATTTAACCCAAGTCTGTCTTTAATAAATGAAATTTTTCTCTCTCTTAAAAGAAATCTAAAATGGAGAGGTTGTCAAGAGAGGAGAGAGCTAAATTTTGCAGGAAAAAAGAGAGAATGGTGTTCTTATGGGGAATTCTGAAGAGTATTAAAATTGACTAATTCATTAGAAGAGCCTTTTGTGAGCTTATTACAAGTTCTTCATTATTGCAGGTCTTCCAAAAGAGCTTAAAGGGCTTTGAATGCAAAATGAACAGTACATCTTGCTTTGATGTTTCCTAAATATCTGACTTTTTGAAAACAGAATAAGGTAAAAGCCAGACATAGTTTCAGCTTCCCTGATGATTTTAGATGTTACTTGGTCTGATTCAGATAGTTCAGCAATTTGTTCATTGCTATTTCATTTTGTTCCATAAAATCTTTATCTCATACACAAAATATTTGAATTTGTCTGCGCAAACATGCTGCTAACTTTTTTCCCCAGTTTTATTGAGATATAATTGACATACAGCACTGTGTAGTTTAATATGTATGGCATAATAATCAGATTTCCATACATCATGAAGTGATTATCACAATATGTTTAGTGAACATCCATCATCTCATACAGATACAAAAATTAAAGAAATAGAAAAATGTTTCCCTTTCTTGTGTTAAGACCTCTTAGGATTTACTCTCTTAACAATTTTCATATATAACATACAACAGTGTTAATTATATTTATCATGTTGTACATTACATCCCTACTACTTAGTTATCTTATAACTGGACGTTTGTACCCTTTGACTGCATCATCCAATTCCTCCCCACTTCCTGCTTTATTAACTTTTAACATATTGCAAATTTACAATGCAATTCGATCCTTCTGTGATATTAGCACTCATCACAAGTCCCTCATTCTTTGACAGGAACATGGTTCAGTGTAAAACTATGTAAATGCAAAAAAAAAAAGGATCTTCTTTTCCCTCCTTGCGTAGTTGCTGCTGGGTCAACCCCCTAGGGATCTGATGCACTTAAGGCTATCTGAAAACCTGTCACATCCTTTCAATAGGGGAGACAGCTCACCCAAGGATTATCTAGGGAAATGTACTTTGCTCACTTTATCACTGATTGAAAATCAAAGACTTCATGAAGTTACATAAAAGCTTAAAGAATTTTGTCCAGGAGAGGTGCAAATGATTTCTGCCCAGTGGGAAAAATAACCTCAGAGGTTATAGGTTCTTTGCCCTGAAGGAAAGGTTTGTATCCAACAGCCATTTTATCCTAACACAGTCCTTTGTTAAATTACCTATATATATCAAGCTCTTCACGTGCTCTTCAAACCAGTCTTAATATTCTACTGGTTCCTGCATTAACTGAGTTGAATAAAATCTTTGGCTTATATTCCTTTTTTAAAAAAATTGTTTCGAAGTGTAGTTGATTTACAATGTTGGTTTCAGACATATAGCAAAGTGATTCAGTTATACATATATATACGTATACTTTTTTCTTTTCAGATTCTTTAACATTATATGTTATTACAAGAAATTGAATATAGTTCCCTGTGTTATACAGTAGGTCCTTGTTGTTTATCTATTTTATATATAGTAATGTGTCTGTTAATCCCCGACTCCTAATTTATGTTCCTTTTATATATGCATAAGAGTCATGATTTTACCTTTTCTTTTTTTAATGGAGGCACTGGGGATTGAACCCAGGACCTTGTGCATGCCAAGCATGTGCTCTACCACTGAGCTATACCACCCCCACCCCCGTGCTTTTATCTTTTTTGAAAATTATACCTAAGTGCCACTTAACACCTCACACCTCCACCTACAGGCAAGTAGGTTCTGGACTACCCCTAGGGGAAAGAAAGCAGATCAGAGAGAACTTCAACATGAAAAACAAAATAAAAAATGACTGAGGTAAGGAAAAGATACCTTCAATCTCCGAAGAGAAAAAAAAAAAATCAATCACCATAGAAACCAATATGGTAATGACTTTTAGTCGGCCCTTATTCTGTTCCCTTTGTGGGGGAAAGGGAAGTACTGGGTTCAAGCAGTCGGACAGGGTAGGGGGTGCATTGTTTGTAAACTAGAGGTGTTTGGTTCTCAGATTTGGTTACAGATCTTTTCTCCTCTGGGATCCTTTAGCGGATATACAGAGAGCACATCATTTCCTTTTCACTCGTTAAAAAAAAAAAAGAAGTTGTCATTCAGTTTCCTGAGGCACAACCCTTATCTCCTTGCCTATCCTCATTTTCGAAGATCACCTGAGTCCTATTTCAGGCTTGAGTGGTATATGGTTATTACCCATCAGTGTCAGTCAAGTAGGGATAAGCTGTGTCCCCTTCCATCGAGGAAGTCACAGTCTCAGAGAGAGAGAGAGAGCAAAGGAGCAAAATGGACACAGGTCAGTAGAGGACAGAGGAACAGTCTGGAAAGATCTGCTATGATTTGCCTATGATTAAGAGTACCTGAGTCTAGTGAGAAAAGAGGGTAAGGTTTCCACCTTAAGGAGTGTTCCACCTTAAGGCATAAAGACAGCGGGCTGAAATATGCAGCAACATGGATGGATCTAGAGATTGTCATACTCAGTGAAGTAAGGCAGAAAGAGAATGACAAATATCATATGATATCACTTATATGTGGAATCTTAAAAAAAGACACAAATGAACTCATTTACAAAACAGAAACAGACTCACAGACATGAAAAACAAACTCATGGTTACCAAAGGGGAAAGGGGTGTGGGGAGGGATAAACTGGGATTTGGGAATTTGCAGATACTAACTACTATATATAAAATAGATGAACAAAATTTTAAAAATAGATAAAACAACAAGGTCCTACCATACAGCACAGGGAACTATATTCAGTACCCTGTAACAGCCTATAATGAAAAATAATATATATGTGTGTATAACTGAATCACCATGCTGTACACCAGAGGCTAACACAACATTGTAAACTGACTATACTTACAAAAAAAAAAAAAAAAGACAATGGACTGAAGTCTAGCTGGACTTTCAGTTATTTTTCTAAGAAATGAGTCATGAAACTCTGGATTAGGTACCCTAACTTCAGAAACTAGGTAAAAGCCCTTAAGCCTTATACTATTTACTCATTCAGCAAACGTTTTCTGGGAGGACCAAAATTGTGTCATTTTTAATTCTTTCAATTAGTGAGGACTAATAACACACTTTTTAAAATGGAGGTACTGAGGATTGAACCCAGGATCTTGTGCATGCCAAGCATGTGCTCTGCCACTGAGCTATGCCCACCCCCCAATAATATACTCTTAAATGAAGTCGCCATATGTGCTAAACTTTGGCCTTGAACCAAGCCACAAAGGGACCTACCAGTGGGACAGCAGCTTTGGAGAGGGGCGAGACAAAAAACAGGCCCAACACATGAACGGGAACAGAAAGTGTGGTGTTCAGTCTGGGGCAAGAAACGTCCCCGTAAAATACAAATAATGTGAGCCCACATATCAATGTTATATCCATAAACACATACCCCTCAGGCTGCCCACACATTCACCCTGATGACCTCATTTTAATTACCTCTGTAAACACTCTATGTCCAAATAAGGTCACGTTCTAAGGCACTGGGGGTTAGGACTCCAACATTATATATTGGGACCGACACAATTCAATGCGTAACAGTACCTGAAATATTGACTGAGCTGGTTATTCTCTGTGTGTTCCCTCATTTTCCTCCTCTCAGTCTTGCTCTGTGCCCAGAGAGGGGGACCTCTACAGATGACATCAGTGGCCTTCTCCCTCTGGCTTCCAGTTGGGCTGAGCTAATATAGGAGGCACTGGCAGAAGATCAGAGGGCAGAAGGAGGGAGAGATTTGATATTTATTTGCTCCATTTCTGCCCCTCCTTGTCACTCCAGACTTAAGGGTAGAATGAGTTTCTCCGCTGTTACTAGTGCCTGGAAACCTCAACATCTCTTTTTGCTCTTCTTAACCCCATCCACACCTCTGTAAATAGTCAGTTAAACCCTTTGGTATGGCACCAACTTCCTGTCAGGAACCTGACAAATACTTAAACATACAACATATTTTATATAATTCACATACTGGTTGTTAAGAAAAATATCCAAACATTGGAAATAAGGCAAAGGCAAAGAGACATGTCCTTTCAACGTCATATTAGGAGCACTGTGTAACAAAATAATTTAATTCTCCAGGAGATCATACCTGTGTTTGACTTTACTGTTTACAATTTGATTAGCACCCAAATACTGTGAAGTTATATGTTAACTTGGAGATTATTTCTGCCTGGTAGAAAAGATAACTGTAAAGGTTATGGTTTTACTGCCCTGTGAGTTATTTAATCAGTCTTGTATCCTACATAGCCCTTATTCTAACATTCCTTTTTATGAAGGTCTATAGATACCCAGTTCATTAAATGCTCTTGGAACCAGCTTTATAATCTCACTGATGACCTCAACAATACACTGAATAAATCTTAGATATAGTTTTATTCCATATGTGAGTTTAATTTTTAATTTTTTGAAAATCATGCTTTGACATACTTCAGTTTTGCAATGTATTTTTTACACCTAACATATGATCAACTAATTTCACTCAACCATTCCCCCCGATGTTGGGGATTTAGGGTGCTTCTCATCTTTAGCTAAGGTAAATAAGCTTTGCTGATGATATTCACTTTTTTAATTTTGATTTTTTTAATTTTATTTTTTTAATTGAAGTATAGTTGATTTACAATGTTGTGTTAGTTTCAGGTGTACAGGAAAGTGATTCAGTTATACATATATATATATATATAATTATAGAAATCTATTCTTTTTCAGATTATTTTCCATTATAGGTTATTACAAGAAATTGAATATAGTTCCCTGTGCTCTACAGTAGGTCCTTGTTTATCTATTTTATATATAGTAGTGTGTATCTGCTAATATCAAACTCCTAATTTATCCCTCTCCCCTCCTTCCCTTTTGGTGACCATAAGCTTGTTTTCTATATCTGTGAGTCTTTCTGTTTTGTGAATATGATGATATTCACTTTTAACTGTAGTTCACACGTTGGCAAATGTTTGTTTGTGGGAAGAAGAATGGCATAAAGTTTGCGTTGGGCCTTCACCTCCCATATTCAAGATGGTCCTGCCCTCCCTTCCTTCTTTGTCCTACTTTCACCCCACCTCACCCCCATTACAGCCACCAGGATGTCCTTCTGGGACTTACAGCCAGTTTGGGGCATGGCCTGAGCACACTGCTTGCTAACAATAGCACCTGACCTGTAGTGAGTCCTTACTATATCCAGACACTGTGCTAAGTGCCTGATATGCATTATCTCTTCTGGTCCCCATGACTACCAGTCAGACAGGCCCTGTTATCATCTGCCTTTTCTCCCTGTGAAGAGGCTAAGGTGGAATTTAAACCCAAGTCTGACTATAAAGTCTGTGCTCTTAAGCACTAAGGTGGGAATTCACTGCATCCATATTAAATACCTGAGTGAACGAATAAATGAATGGTCAAAGCACTCCTGAAAGGGCTGGAGGGCAGAGGAGCCGAGTCTCACTAGCTGGGTGCAATGCTGGCTGGGGCTGCCTTCACAGGCCTCTCCCTGGCCCCTCTATTTACAGTTCTCTATATGCTCTGCTCACTTGCCTTCTAGTTGTCGACTAAAAAAAAAGCATGACCTAAAAGTTGAAAACTATGTTTTATGTGGCGGACTTACTGAGGAATCAAGACCGGAAGATGGACTCTGATTGTGCTGAAGGACTGCTCCAAAGAGGTAAGGGAGAAGCCAGGATATATAGCAGTTTTTGCAACAAAAACTACGTAATCGAAACATCTAAAGGTTACTGTTAATTAAAGAAAACTAGGCATCTCAAGTTAATGAATTTAGCACTTTTCTATGTATGGGAAGATGCAAGAATCTGGGCTCATTGAAATTATTCCTTTGATATGCACCTTAACTATTTAGGGCCAGTATCCTTTTTTTCTCCATCCTGAATCCCCTCAGGGTGCACCATCAGGGGCAGCTGCAGTGGCTGGGAGCTAGACTGCCCGAAACATCCTTTATTTACGGGTATGGCAGGTGACATTTTTCATCCACATAGTTCAGGGCTTGGCAAACTTTTCTAAAGAAACATAGACAGTAAATATTTTAGGTTTTGCAGGTCAAGTATAGTCTCTGTCACATATTCTTTCTTTGTTTCCCCTAACGCTTTAAAAATGTGAGAACCATTAGCTCATGGGCCATACGAGAATAGGCCATGAGCCAGATTTGGGCCACAGGTGTTAGTTTACTGACCCCGTTCCAGGTCTTTGATTCTTCCTGCAGATTCGTTTCATCTTTCATTAACTTCAACCACTGCATTCTTCATTTTAGTTACTGTATTTTTTAGTTCTAGAATTTTTATTTGGTTCTTTCTAATGGTTGCCAGTTTTCTGCCAAATTCTTAATTTTGTCTTTTATCTCCTTGGGCATAGGAAAGATAATTATTTTAAGCTCTGAGGCTCTTAATTCTAATATCTATAGCCAGTGTGAGTCTGTTTCTATTTTCTATAATTTCTGCTAGGTTTTTTTTTTTAATGGCATCTTTCCTTCTTGTGTGTCTCATTATTTCTCGTCAAATGCTGGACATTGCATTTGGAAAATTGTTTGTAGAAACGCTTTGATGCACGGATGTTCTCTTCCTCCAGAGAGTATTTCTGTTTACTTCAGTGTGGTATCTGAGCATGCCAGCAGTTTGGGATGCCCAGAATCACTAGCCAAGTTCAGTGAGATGATTCCAGGCTGAGCTATAGCTCTTGGGAGAGTTTATTTCTGGTTATAGGATGTAACCCTTTGGGGTACAGGCCCAAGTCTTCTCCTGTTTCCTTGCCAGGTTCCTTAGCTCGGCAAGGGTAGGAAAAGTTCTGCTTAGGGGGGCTGGAGGTATAGCTCAGTGGTAGAGCATGTACTTAGCATGCATTAAGCCATGGGTTCAATCCCCAGAACCTCCATTAAAAAAAAAAAAAGTTTTGCTCTGCATTTGAGCTTCTCAGCTTCCCTACTGAAATTAGTATAAATGTCCTGGGCAGAGCAGTTTCCAGGGCTTCCTTCTCCCTAGTGCCTTCTCACAGACCTTTTCTATCCCACGCATCTTGTCTAGTTGTCCCGAAGTCATGTACATGAGCCAAATCCCCTAGTCCACCATTCCAGAAGTGGGAATGCAGAGACAAATTCTCTATGCAAAGGAATTTGGACCCTATTATTGAAAGAGACAGTTCAGAAAAGACTTACACTGTTCTTCAAAAACTGCAAAGAAGATCAGACAAATAAATAAGTGAAAACCCACTAGCACATACCTGTTAATTTGGTTTAAATTTCCTCTGTAGCATATTTTAATATACAACAATTATTGAAATCTTTAATAAATAAAGATTCTTCTAGGTAATTATTAATTATATCATTATATACTCTAAAATCAATAAGGATTGACTGGATTGCCTGTATATTTTGAAATTCTTGTTGAAAAATTAAACAAATCAAATGAAAATACTTTTCTTTGGGAAACATAATTTTGAACTGTAGTTTTAACAGAAGGCTTCTTGAATTAAAAAAAAAAAAAAGATTCTGTGTTAAAGGTAATTTTCCTCTACTCTATCAAATAAGGACTCTTCATATATTCTCCACACTTACAATGATGCTTGGCAGGTTTCCCTTCACAAAGCTCTTTATTAGCATCCTGTTCTTTTTCTGTGCACAAGCAAAGTGGGCTGCTCTACGGATACAAAAAGACGTAGAACATGTTATATTCTCTAATGTTACTGGGAGAAAAAAAAAAAAAAAACACTTTCACTCCAAAGTCAGGGTGAGACCCTGATTAGGGAGCAGTCTTAACTGCGTAGATTATAGACACTTTCCAGCAAGGCGAGTACACCACAGCAAGGGCACCCCAGAGGACATGCGAAGGAATCGACACGGTGTTGGCCCAGCAACAGCTTGCCCTGGCTTCCATCTGGCAGTTGTCTCTTTGAAGGAGATGTGACAACTGTGGTCTTCATTGCTGGTTGGAAGAAAAACCTCTTTGTTTATTAAGATAAAGGCTAAGATAGAAGGTTGTTACCTAAGGCCTGTGACCTCTTTCTCTTCACCTAGCCCATGATGAGAGGCAGGGATTTGATGGGTGAAACATCCCAATCTTCCAAGGACCATTTTAAACTCACAAGATTTCTGCCTAGCAACCACCACTTATCTGGCCCTCTTGTCTGCTACCTATTATCTCTGATTATGTTACACCGGCCAAAATGAGTGGGTGTGGGTCTCGCCAGGTAATTTGGATTTGTTGAGCCTCCCTCGTCATGCCCAAGCCATGCCTTCACCCTTTTCCTGAAAACCACTGGTGTTATTTTTCATGGTTTTTCCTTTATCAGGTCTTCTTTCTCCTGGTCTGTATTTGACTGGTCATTTTAAGATGGGCAGAAGTTTTCAAAAAAGTTTCCCCTTCCTCTGCATCTGATGTAGGTCGTCCCATCTACCACATAACACACGCTGTTCTGTGTCTAGGTGAAGTGGATTTCCAAAGATGCGACTTGGGTAGACAAGAAGAGGCAAAACCTGAAGCAATGTTCCAAATTTATTTTCTTTATCTAGTACTACTCAGATTCTGTTTTTTTTCCCTCCTATTTTAAAGATATAATTTATATACAGTAAAATTCACTCTGGTGTACGGTTCTGTGAGTTTTGAAAAATGATAGAGTTGCGAAATTCTTATAACTGAAATACAGAAGTCTCATTGCCCCAAAGAGACCCTCAGGCCGGGCTGAAATCAACCCCTTCCCCTCCTCCCAACCCCTGGCAACTACTAATCTGTTTCCTGCCCTTATATGTTTGCCTTTTCCAGACAGTCATAGAAATAGAACCCTAGAGTATGCAGCTTTTGGGGTCTGGGTTCCTTCATTTTGCATAATACATTCCTCCAGGTTTTTGCATGTATCAGTAGCTGGTTCCCATTTTATTGCTGAAGAGTGTGCTCTGACATTGATATATGCATGTTGTATAAATCTTCATCCATTGTGGGACATTTGGGTTGCTTCTAGTTTTTAGCAATTATGAATAAAGCTTAGGTTTACTAGTGAACAGGTTTTTGTGTGAACATAAAATTTCCTTTCTTTGTGGTCAATATACAGGAGTGGGATTGCTGGGTCTCATAGGAAGCGTATGTTTAATCTTTCAAGATACTGCCAAACCATTTTCCAGAGTGGCTGTATCCTTTTGAATTCCCAGCAGCAAATTATGAGAGTTCTGGTTGCCCCTTATCCTCACCAGCTCTTGGCATTGCCATTATTGTTAAGAATGGTAGCCGTTATAATAGGAGTGCAGTGGTATTTCATTGTGATGTTTTATTTAAATTTCTGTTAATGACTAACGATGCTGAGTGTATTTTCATGTGCTTATTTGCCATCAATGTATCTTCTTTAATGAAGTGTCTCTTCAAATTCTTAGCCCATTTATTAATTGGCTTGTTTGTTTTCTTATTATTGAGTTCTAAGAGTTCTTTCTTTTAACTGAGAAATAACTCACATACCATAAAATTCACCCTTTTAGTCTACAATTCAGTGGTTTTTAGTATATTCACAAATGTATACAACCATCCCCACTATCTAATTTCAGAACATCTTCATCACTTCAGTAAGACCCCTTGTCCATTAGTAGTCAGTCTCTGCTCTCCCTTCCCTAGCTTCTGACAACCACTAATCTATTTTCTGTTTCTATGGATTTGCCAATTTTGGACATTTCATATAAATGGAATCATACAACATGTAGCCTTCTGTGTCTGGCTTCTTTCACTTAGTATGTTTTCATGGTTCAGCCATGTTGTAGCATGTGTCAATACTTCTTCCTTTTTATGACTAACAATTCATCATATGAATATACCACACTTTGTTTATCCATTCATAAGTTGATGGACATTTTGGGTTGTTTTCACTTTTTCGCTATTATAAATAATGTTGCTATGACCATTCATGTTCAAGTTTTTACACGGACCTATGTTTTCATTTCTCTTGTGTATTTAACTAGGAGTGGAATTGCTGAATCATACAATAACTATGCTTAACTACTTGAAGAACCACCAAATTTTTCCACAACAGCCGCATCATTTTTCATTCTCAACAGCAATGTATGAGGGTTCCAATTTTTTCCCCATCTTTGTCAACACTTTATTATTATGTCTTTTTTATTATAGCCATCCCAACGGATGTGAAGTAGTATCTTATTATGGTTTTGATTTGCATTTCTCTAATGACTAATGATGTTAAACATCTTTTCATGTGCTTATTGGCCATTTGTATATCTTTCTTGGGAAAAGTCTACTCAAATCCTCTCTCATTTTATTAACTGGGTCTTTTTTTGTTGTTTAGGTTTAAGTTCTTTATATATTCTTGATACAAGTCCTTTATCAGATATATGATTTGCAAGTATTGTTCCCATTCCGTGGGTTGTCTTTTCACTTTCTTGATGGTGTCCTTTAAAGCATGGGAGTTTTTAATTTTGACAAGGTCCAATTTATCTAGTTTTTCCTTTTTTGCTTTTTCTTTTGGCATCATATCTAGGAAACCACTGCTTACTCTAAGGTCATGAAGATTTATGTTTATGTTTTTTCTAGTCATTTTATAATTTTGTCACTTAAATTTAGGTCTTCGATTCATTGATTGAATGATTTTTATATGTTGAACTATCCTAGCAGTCTGGGATAAATCCCACTGGGTCATGGTGTAAGATCCTTTTTTATATGCTGCTAGATTCAGTTTGCTGGTATTTTCTATTGAGGATTTCTGCATCTATATTCATAAGGGATTTCTGGTCTGTAATTTTCTCTTCTTGTGATGTCTTTTTCTGGTTTTGGTATCAGAGTAATCCTGGACTCACAGAATGAGTTGGGAAGTGCTCCCTGCCCTTCCATTTTTAGAAAAGTTTGTGAAGCACTGGTGTTAATTCTTCTTTAAATCTTTGGTAGAATTTACCCACAAAGCCATCTGGATCTAAGATTTTCTTTATAAATGTCTTTTGATTACTAATTCTATCCTTTCAGGTTTTCTATTTCTTCTTGAGGTACTTTCGGTAGTTTGTGTCTTTCTAAGAATTTGTGCATTTCATCTAGGTCATCTAGTTAATTGGCATACGATTGTTGATAGTTCTCCCTTCTAATCCTTTTTATTTCTGTAGAATTAGTATAATGTCCTCTCTTTCATTCCTGATTTTAGTAACTTGAGTCTTCTCTTTTCTTTTTTGATCAGTCTAATTAAAGTTTTGTAAATTTTGTTGATCTTTTCAAAGAAACCATTTTTGGTTTTGTTGATTTTATCTATATTTTTCTATTCTCTTATCCACTACCTTCAATTGTGCCAATTTTACATCTTCTGTTTTGGGGCTCGGTTGTTAGGTTCATATATAATTGTTTTATCTTCTAGATGGATTGATCTTTTATTATTATATAAAATGTCTTATTTGTTGCTAGTAAAAATTTTTCATCATAAAGTCTATGTTGTCTAGTATTAGTATAGTCACTCCAGCTTTCTTTTGGTTACCGTTTGTGTGGAATATATTTTTCCATTCTGTTACTTTCAATGTATTTGTGTCTTTGAGACTAATGTGTGTCTCTTGTAGACACCATAGAGTTGACTCATGGTTTCTTATCCATTCTGCCAATTTCTGCCTTTTGATTAGAATGTTTCCAGGGAATTGCCAGAAAAAGTCAGATAATGGCAGTTCTATTGGAATGGGGCTTTGGAGGAGCTCCAAAATTCTTCTGTCCCCAGTGGCTGCTAGGTTGCTAGTTTTCACAGCTCCTTTTGTTGTGACACTGTTGGATCTCAAGACTTCTGAGGAACTGGGAAGAGGAGGATGTTATGAGGCAAGCTGAAGTACGACAAAGCTCCCTATTCTTACTGAGATTCCACTGTTTTTTCTTGAATAAACATTCCTCAAATTGTTGCAAGCCTTTGGTTACTTTCCAGTGTTCTAAAAAAGTTGATTTTGACAATTTTTATCAGTATTCAGTATTCTCATTGTAAGAACAATAGAATGGAGGAATGAATTTTTGGAGGTCTTCACTCCACCATTCCCATGGATCTCATTCCTTCAAATCTGCTTTCTACCTAACTGACCATGAAGGAAAATCTGTCAAATGTTTAGTTTTTTCTGAAATTTAAAAGTATATATTTATATATTTTTCTGTACTGGAAAAGGAAAAACGAAAACACCTTAACAGGCAGGCACATTTAGGAGATACAAAGAAATAAGTAACAGAGAATAAATTTTCTGTAATTCAGAAAGATAAGAGCACAGGGAAATACATACAAGATCTTGTGGTAGCTCACAGCAAAAAAAAAAAAAATGTGACAATGAATATATGTATGTTCATGTATAACTGAAAAATTGTGTTCTACACTGGAATTTGACACAACATTGTAAAATGACTATAACTCAATAAAAAATGTAAATAAAATAAAATAAATTGCACATTTACAAAAAAAAAAGATAAGGAGCAATTTGTAACAGTAGAGCAAAGCAACCCATATTTTCATTTTGTACTTAACAGAGTTCAGCAAGTGAATGCACCCAAACTCCAAAGTCCCTGAACATTTTCTTTCTAGCACCTGGATCTTCCTAAGATGCTCTAATAGTTTTCTATTGCCACCAAACCAAACTACTACAAACCTAGTGGCTTAAAACACCATTTATTTGCTCACCATTCTGTATGTCAGAAGTCTAGGGCAATCTCAGATATTTTCTGTTCTAGGTTTCATTAGGCTGAAATTATGTTGTTGGCCAGACTGCATTTCTCTCTGGAGGCTCTGAAGAATATTACTCTTCCAAGATCATTGATACTGTTGTTGGAATTCAGTTCCTTGCAGTTGTAGGACTGCTGGCTGTCATGTAGGGGCTGATTTCTGTTCCTAGGGCCTATCTACATTTCTTGGCTTGCGGCTTTCTCTTGGTCATCTTCAAAACTAGCATTAGTGCATCAATTCCTTCATGTGCTTTGAGTCTCTCTGACTCCTTATGCCACCAACCAGAAAAAACTCTCATTTTAAGAGACTTGTGTAATTAGATCAGGCTCACTGGGATAATCTCCCTACTTTAGGGCTAACTGTCTTATATAACATAACATAATTAGGGGAGTGATCTTATTGTATTCACAGGATCTGGGATTAGGGCACAGAATGTTGAAGAAGCCATTCTTAGAATTCTGCCTATTTAAATGAAAGCCAGTTTGTTTACAAAATGATTGACCTAACTGCAAGTTTGAAGGCAAGAGATATTCCTAAAGAAATATTCCCCCCAAATTTTTACTTTAGAAATTTGCAAACATACAAAAGAAGTGGAAAGAATGATATAATGTACACACACACACACACACACATATATATATGTATCAACCAGATTCAACAGTTAGAACTTTGCCATGTTAGCCTTTTCTATCTACATACAAGTATCATGATATCATACTCCTGAATATCCAAATATGCATCTCCCAAGAATAAGGACATTTTCCTAAATCACCACAATGCCATTATCATACCTAAGAAAAATAATGCTATTTCCTTAAAATACTTACTGTGTAGTCCATATTCAAAATTCCCCAATTGTCCAAATGTTTTACATAACTACTTAAAATTTTTTTTTATTTTGGGGGTTGGTAATTAGGTTTATTTGTTTGTTTGCTTGTTTATTTTAATGGAGGTACTGGGGGGTCGAACCCAAGACCTCGTGCATGCTAAGACTGCCTTCTACCATTGAGCTGTACCCTCCTCCCTTACATAACTACTTTTATTTCAAAAAATGATCCAAAGTTTATGAGATGTATTTGCCATTAATTTCTCTTTTGTGTCCTTTAACCTAAAACTGTCTCCATGTCTTTTTAATTTGCATTTCAATGACTTTGAAGAGGCAAGATCCATTTGTAGTCTTGTAGAATGTCTTACATCATTCTGGATTTGACTGACGCTTTCCTTGTGGTATCATTTGACTTGTTCTCTTACCCCCTGGAGTCCATGCAAAAGGCCGGAAGACAGTAATACTTCATAGATAATGCTGTTTACTTCATATTGTATCATACAAGGAGTACAAAATAGACTGTCACACCCTCAGTGCTGTGAAGTTTAATTCCGGACTTAAAGTGATAATCACCAGATCTCTTCACTGCAGAAGTACGCTTTTCCCTTTATAATGAGCAGATTATCTCTGAGGTGACAATTTGGCACCATGCAACCATCCTGTCCACCAACAGCCTGACACCTAAAGGTTTTGCCTTCTATTGATAATCCCTTCCAGAATCAGTTGTGTCATGAGGCTTTGCACAGTGGCGATTTTCTAATTTTATCATCTTTACGTTTATCAGCTGTAATTCTTTTATAAAGAAGCAGCTTCTCTCTTCAATTAAAATAGGAGAAATACTTAATTTTTTCTAATTACAAATCTCCAGAGGAAAAGCTGATGTGAAAAGCATCTTCAGTGCTGGCAAATGAGTGTTTTTTTCCTCTCTCTTTTCTTCTTATTTTTTTATTATCAATAGAAACTTATCCATGTTCTTCATTTTATTTATTTATTTATAATCATATTTATTATTGTTATCATCATCATCAGTGTGATGCTTGAATTTGCCCATCTCTAAAATAGGAATTATATTAGTACTACCTTCCTGAGTTATGAGGATTAAATGAAATAATACGTGTCAATCACTTAAAATAGCGCATGGCACTCCCTAAGTGTGAGCTACCATTATTATTCTCTACATGGTTTATGAACTTATCATCATAGAGACAGGCCTTTAGCAATGAGGACCATCTTCCTCTCTGCTGGACCTGAGGCAACGCCCATGGTAGAGAGCAGGAGAGATTTCAGTACCTGCACCAATTCAGACAGTTGCAACTGTAAGAGTCCTCTGAGCGCAGCTCTCCACGCTCTCCGCTCTCCTTCCGGGAGTCGGATGGCGCATGCGTGTCAGTGTGCTCTGGGCCCAGGGGGGCGGGGCGGGAGAGTAAGGCTGAGCATTTGGCTCCAATTGCTCAGAAAAGGGAAATCTGATAAGGCAGATTGCTCCATTGACTCCTATTACAGCCTTCACGGTCTTTTCCTCCTTTGGTGAGGCAGCAGCCTTTCCTTTCAATCATGTGACTTAAGAGGTACCAGCTTCTCATTAGTTACACAAACAGGGGCCGATTCTCAATTTTCCTCCTGTTCTCCACGTCAGACCCTCAGTATTGCAGTGGCCAGCTCAGGGGGCCTCACACGGTTTCCAGAGCTCCCTGCGCTTGGCAGGAGTCTTGGCTGCAGATGACAGAAAGCCAACTGGAATCGCTTATGCCAAAGAGGATTTGTTGAAAGGACACTGCGGGTAGCTCCTAGAATCTAGAGATTTGCTAAACAAACAAGAGTCACAGAGGCAAAATCAGGATGGTTCCAGGGACCTCAGACATTGGGAAAAAAGTTCCTCAGAACCAGTGTGCTGTCTCTGCATCTGTGAAGTTCTCTCAGACCCACTTTTGCCCAGAGGTGAAGACCAAGGCCCTGGCAGTTCTGGGCACACATATGTTCAGTTTCACCACCTAATAGGAAAGCGACCTCTTTCTTTTGTTGTAATTAAAAGCCTCCTGGAGGGTGGCATGCCTGGCTTAGATCACAAGCTCATCCCTGAGTCCTGTCACTGTGGCCAGGGAACAGGCCAGTTTAGTCAGTGGCCACCTCTAGCCAATCACTGTGGCCAAGGAGGTGGGGTCTGTCAGAAGATGACAATTCTCCTCTGACCCTGGAGTTGAAGGAACATCTCCCAAAAGAAAGCAGAGTATTGCATCAGAAGCAAGGAGGGGTGCTAGGAAAAAGGAATAAAATAGATAACCCTACAATGTCATTAAAGACAAAAATCTAATCTTTGAGACCTCATACTAATCAACATGACTCCCACAGTCATTTCAGACAAATATTCATAACACAGCAAGTCCTGATTTAACAGTATATGAGAAAACATTTCCACATAAGTGATTTTTCTAGGTAACTGAACTTTATTCCTTTAAGTGCTAAAGCATGTTTTTTAGATCATTTTCCATAGCATCTCTAAAATCTGTCAGAAACCACCTTCCCTGCTTTTATAGGGTGTCATCAACTAAATTTAACCATTACCTGTCACCAAGTAAAGGTTATCAATTGGATGTAAATGATGTTCTCCTGGACCACTGAGGCCCATAGAGCTGGTCGCCCCAGGCCATGGGCACCAGACTACCATGTTTTGATTTCTGAGGGCATTTTTCAGTTTTTGGTCTCATGTTCTCAGATGTCTTAGCTGTGCCTGTCTGTAGCATCTTTTCCCCTCAAGCACCTCCTCCCTCGCTTATTTGCTAATTCTAATCTACCCTGGGTTGGGAAATCAGATGACCAAAAGGTTACTATGTTGTGTAAAATACTGGCAAATTCAGAAGCCAGAATTTACTGTTCTGTGAAGAAATCATCTCTGAGAAAAAGCTGGGGAACTCACCCATGAATAAATTATGAGAGCTCTTTAACCTTGGTCCAGTATTTCTACACACTTGTCATGTTCTTTCCCAGGTTCATCTGTCTCGGTTCATAGATGTATGTTAGATGGTTTGAGTTACCAAAAGTATGATTTTATAAGAACTGAGGTATTTCTTTACTTTTCTTCATATTATCTCTTTACTAGGTAACATTTCTCCTTTTTTCCATGTTTAAGCATCCATTTGTCTGTGAGTCCTCACTCCACAAACTATTTTAAGCCATTTCCTGGAAGTCAAAAACATGGACCCCCCTTCTTCCCCTTAAATCAGCAAATGAATATGCAGGAAAAAAATAGCATTAAAATGTACATTGACCCAGCAGCTGCCTGTCACGGAAAGAGAAAATTATATAGAGAGGACTTTTTCTGTACATAAATCACTATTAAATGCTGTGACTTCAAAATGAACAGTGGGCAATGCCGAATTCGGGAAATGGATGAAAACCTGGCCTTGCGGGAAAGAAAGCTTGCAACAATAAAAACTGATGTGGAACTGGAAAAAGAGCTGAATTCAAACACACAGATCCTGCTTTTACTATAGACAACAAAAAGAGGGGGAAAAAATCAGCCCACTTTTCTGCTATCAAATGAGAGTAGATTGAAATGACTACGGCTGCCACGTCCCAGAGAGGAAGACCCACTCTGAAAACTTGATATCCCCAAATAGCTAGTCTGGCTCTGTTTCTGCCCGGCTAAACACATCAGATTGGTGGATTCAGGGGAAAGTAAAACTGACTGTATGACAGAATTAAGTAGGTATTCCAGTTCCTCAGCTGTGTAATAAATCACCCCAAAACTTAGTGGTTGAAAACAGCAACATTTATTTTGCTTACAAATCTGCAATCTGAGCAGAGCTTGGCAGGGACAGCTCGTCACTGTTCTGCTCCGTGTCAGCTGAGGTGACTCGAAGGCCAGCTCCACTTGGCATGAGCAAGGGCGGCTGGAAGGTTGGGGGCTGGAACTATCCAAGGCTCACCCACTCACTCGTCTGGAGGTTGATGCTGGGGAAACACACAGCTGTGGGCTGGGACAGCTGTTGCTCCTCGGACGGCTCTCTCTCTGTATGGTCTCTCTATGTGGTCTCTCTAGCATGAAGGCCTCCTGGAAGCCAGACTTCATGTATGATGGGTCCGAGGTCCCAAGGCAAGTGTTCCAAGAGAACAAGAACCTGGCAGAAGCTGTACTCCCTTTTATGACCCAGCGTCACTAGTCACTCGATGTCACATCCTCCGCATTTTGTTAGACATGAGTCACCAAAGACCAGCTCACATTCAAGCGGAGGGGAGAGACTCCACCTTGGTAGCTGTAGCCTCCAAGAATTTGTGGGAACATTTTGAAACACCAGGCTTCTTAATATGGCAACTCCAGACCTAATTCTGTTTCCTCCGAATCATTCTAGCCAGCAAGCAAATCTTCCTGGCATTGCCCCAGATGCATCAAGTTTCATGTGTATGCTGACTAGGTGGGGGGATGAATCTGAAACAGAGGAAGAGAAGAAACGGCTGACGACCCCTTGCCAAAGGCCTGACAGTGAGGAAGCTCTTATGAGAGCAAGGGTCCCGGGTAGCACCATCGTTTGGGTTTCATCAGAACAAGATCCGCAAAGCCAACGCCCACACCGAAGCTGCAGTGGTGATAACTTCAGAGAACCCAGCGAGGAGGTGAGAGAGCTCAGGTCTCCAACTGCTCCAGAGTCACCAAGTGGTCCCTTCAGAGTCATTAACGTTCATGATGTAGGGGTTCTTAAAAATAAGAACACGCATAAGGAACGCTTCAGAGTTGTAAGTTATTGTGGGCTTTGTAAAGTATATTCACATAAATTCTCTCATTTTCTGCTCTGTTGTGGGAGAAATTTGATTACTTCTCTATCAAATGGCAACAGAGGCCACTATCAAGTTTATCTTTAAGGAGGAAATTGGATCAGTCTTTGAAAAGATGGCTTCCTATGTCGGGGGAGGCTCAGGTAGCTGCTTGCAGTGCTGATTCCTGGTGATTGGGCTAAATTACCAGTTTTTCATGAAGTTCTCTCAGTACTGAAGCTCCAAGTAGCTGCTCCTTTCTCTTCACTCTCACAGCACAACAATCACATCTTTATTTCGCATTTATTCTCTTCTGGGCACCATTTTGATTCACTCTTTTCGCATCTCTACCCTCACTAACAGTTGTGAACTTCTGAGCATCAAGAACCATTTTGTTCCATCTTTATTCCCTAAAGCACCTACATGATGCCTTGCATGTATATGTTTGTTGAGGAGTGAATGTATAAGTGAGTGATTGGTCATGAAAATGTATTGCATAGCACCTTCAACATAAAATGTGCAAAAATGTACATTCAGCTATAAAGATGAAGTAAAAAAATTTTTTTAATTTAAAAAAAAAAATGAAGTACTATTACATACCACAACACAGATGAACCTTGAAAACATTATGCTAAGAGAAAGAAATCATTCACAAAAGACCACATATTGTATGATTCTATTTATACGAAATGTCCAGAACAGACAAGTCTTTATAGAGATAGAAAGTAAATTAGTGTTTGGTGAGGATGGCAAGGGGAATTAATTGGGGGAGAAGGAAAGTGACTCAAAACCACTGAATTATATACTTTAAATAGATGAATTATATGATATGTGAACTGTATCTTGATAAAATATATAACTATAAAAATGAGATGTATGAATCTCACACTCATTAACACAGAGGAGGTCTCTTCTAACTAGAAATGACTAAGAAAAAGTGAAATAAAAGCATATCATCTTATTTATGTTGGTATAAAGAAACAGTTGAATATCACCATCTATCTGGACCTAGAGATTATCATACTAAGTGAAGTAAGTCAGACATAGAAAGATAAATATTGTATGATATCACTTACATGTGGAATCTAAAAAAATGACATAAATGAACTTATTTACAAAACAGAAAGAGACTCACAGACAGAAAACAAACTTATGGTTACCAGGAGGGAAAGGGGTAGGAGGAGGGATAAATTAGAAGTTTGAGATTAGCAGATACTAACTACTATATATAAAATAGAGAAACAAGGCCCTACCGTATAGCACAGGGAAATATAATCAATATCTTGTAATAAACTATAATGGAAAAGAAAAAAAATCATCATCTATTTTTTTGATAAGCATTGGCTTGGTGTATCTTAGTGGGCCTACATCAATATTTGCATCATTATCATCAACAGAAAATAGACATTTAATATTTTATGGCAATTTTATGACCATCTCATTTGAAAACTGCATAGATATTATGAAAGACTCATTGTTTTAATAAGCTGGATTTATGGAAGACATTTCTAGTATCAAATGAAGAGGAGCCTCATCATACTTTCATCGTAAATGACTTTTCATATTGCCAACTCAATTATTATGGTTCTGAGACACTGAACCCAGAAAATCACTTCAGAGTCAAGAATGCTTGATTTGTAAGATGTGAGGTGAATGAATGTCTTTTCTTTGAATTATTATCAAAACCAAAAACAGACAACCTTTTAACCTTTGGAGGGAAGACTCAAACGCCAAAGAAATGAGATCAATCCTTTCCCTTAATGGGCAAGGAGCTGATGGTCCATGTGAAAAAACAAATCATGGGTTCCATGACAGGGACAATGCCGCTCACTCTATAAGCAGAATATGGGATAGTTTGACTTTTTCGAGGTAATGGGGCCCCGAGGGCCAACTGCTACAGCCTGAAGCAGGGAGAGAAAGAGGGGGGCCTTCCGTGCACTGGGATCGTAGTGTTGGCCGTTCTAGCTGAATGTGGATAGGGCCTCAGTCCTCCCGTCCCCTTCTCCTGGAGCCAGCCTGTCTGCTTTGTGATTTTCAGTGCCCAGAAATAGTCTCACTCAACTACCATGCCAATAGAAGGATCCTACCTACTATAAGGGGAAACAAGCTTTTGCTCAAAAGCAAGCACCTGTGGGAGAGAGGGAGAGGGCAAAGTGGATGTCATTTCTCTTCATCCTTGGAGAGACGTGGGCTCTGAATAATTAATTAGAAAGAGGGAAATGGGGAGATTGTCCTGGATTTGAGGGTTTGTTCCACATGTAACTTGCATTGCCCTACGCCCCCAAAGGAAGAAACAAGGCTCATTACAGTGAGAAATTACAGTCACACTCCAGATCTCAAAATTCACTGGATCCCAGAACTACTTCTTTCCCTCCCTGACAATTTGAGGGTCCTTGGAGACCTCACTCACATCCTGTGAGTTGCCCTCTCCTTGCTACCTTTCACTATCCATCTTCTGGTTTGCATGCTGATACTTGCCAAGCCCAACCCCAGGTACCCCTCTGGGCCCCTAGATTCTATCCTTCCTAACCAGGCTGTGCTGCATCTTGACCTGAAAGGTGGGGAGGGCCCATGGTGCCCTCGGGTGCCTTTGTTCAGGGGCACAAGGCAGGGTCCAGCATCCCTACCCTCAGGTTCTTCCTGAAGTCCTAGAGGCAGAGGACCACCACTTCAGTCAGAGTTTCCATTTTCCTTTAGAAACCTAGATCAAGTCCCTTGGGCAGTCCCACCATGAGACAGCACAAGGGGCACTGCTGAGTGCCAACAGCAAATGTCCTCTCCCCATGATGTCCCTTCCCTCAGGCTGAGCCCTGGCTCCCTCCCCTCAGTGTGAACTCCTGATCCATCTATTCTTGTCCAGCACATTAAGAGATGCTTGGTAGACTCCAGACTGGGGGAGAGGGAGGCAGATCTCAGGAGGCATTAGCGCTGGGCAATCTGATCACAATTTATTTATTATTTTCTCTGCTTGTCTGCAAAGTTTTGGATAAATGTGGTTTTCCTCTAGAATTTGTAAAACCTTGTTATTTCTCCTATTGTTTAGCCTGCCTAGTGAGTAAATTCTTTGCCATTAGGCGTAGAATAGCATCTGTCTTATCACTGTATCTTCGGTGCCCAGCTCAGTACCTGCCTGCAACTTAGTAGATTCTTAGGAAATTTATGTTGAATAAATAAGTGGGTGAACGGATGAGAAGACAAATACTATTTGCTTCACATTCTGACTCCCTTACTCACCGTTTCTAATGCCTTGAACATCCCCATGGCTTCTATCCACCTTATGAAATTCTTTTTTCCCTTTAATATTTTCTTCCCAGTGTTTGGTCCAGTTTCTGCCACCTCACCCCAGGACCTGAGTTCCCAGTCAATTGGCACTTGGGAACAAAAATCTGGGCTTGGGGGAGAGGGGATGTGGGCCAAGGAATGGACCTAGGGGATCATGGCACTGGGTGAGAGAACGGGCATGGAGGCCTCTGATGCCCAAATGAGAATGACTCTGATGATAGTTGACTTGATGGCAAAAGAAAAACTGTTTGGCCCCATTATCTAGACTCTGTGCACATGTATAATGGTCTATAGCTGGGATCCTCTTCTAAACCATGCAACTTAGAAAAATGATTCAAGGGATCATTTTCTCAATTCTTCCAAATATGATACATAATTAGTCCATTCTGGAGAGATCGAAGAGAAATTAAGTTATTACATACAATGGATGCCTTAGGGTTTAATTCTCTCACAAGACTCCAGCTGAGAAAATTTGGTCTATAGTAAGATTTTCTTTTTGGTGATAGACAGTGCCTTCTCACCTTTCCAAATGTGACAAGCATAGCTAAGTTTATACAAAACTCCAGGTGACCTGATTGAGATCACATAGGCCACACCACTTCTGTCACTCAGTGCCATATCATGACCATTCCCCAGGTCGTGAAGAACTCTTCCGAAGCTTAGCCTTCAATGGCTACACAATTATTACTTCATCACATGGCTGAACAAAGTGCCTCCAACTATTTTCCTGCTATTGGACATCCTGACTGCCTCCAATTTTCCACAAAGCTTCTTTTTTTCTTTTTTAAATTAAAGCAAGCCAAGCACCAGTATGGAGTCTGGATTGGATGACGATGAGATTCAAGACCACTGAGCCAGCTATTGCAATGGCTAAGAGTGAGATCTTGACTCCAGGGGGAGGCTGAAGGAATAGAACAGAATCAACCAAACCAGATTTTTAAGAAAAAAGACATTTGGGCCCTCTGAGATATTCAGACGTCTGTTTTACTCCACATCCGTAGCTTTCAAAATTTAGTTTTATGCATGGCCACTTAACCAAGTTCTAATTCTTTAAAACCTTCCTTCTTGAAATTTAGCAGAGCACTCTGGTTTCTGGGCAATTGCTTCTTCTCCATTCTCCCCTTGAGCAAATGCTGACTGCTGTCAGTGGCTCAAAGGAAGAGATGAAGGCAGCTGACTCCTTGGGGGTCCTCTGCCACTGGGCGTCTGCTCTGGGGACAAGTGGCAGGCTGCATACCTCTGCTGGATGCCAAGGTTGCCGGAAGCGAAGCGCTCCCCTTTCCAGCAGAACTTTCCACATCATTAAATGGAGAAAAGAAAATTCATCACCTTTATGTTTTATGACTTTTCTCTACCAAAAGGCATCACTCTTACCAACAGAGAATCTAATAGCTTAGGTAGCTAAATGTTTTCCCTTAAGAGAATACATTTAGATCTAAGAGCTGAGGGTCAAGATTCAGGACTTTGGGTATGTTTGATATTTTTATAATACCTATGTTTTAAAATTCAAATTTAGAGATGCTGATGCCTGATACTTTGGTTATATATGTATTCAAAGTAAAGATACTTGCAAGGGCATCACATGTGATATTCACCATAGCCCTGCATTGGAGGCCTAAGCAAGATTCTAAAATGTGTCTTAACACCTTGCCAAGCAAATAACATGAGCCTCATAGTGAATTCAGAAATCTGCTTTGCTTTCTTATGGGTGCATGCTTCAGTCAAAACAAATTGCTTTTTTCGAACATTCTAGAATCTGGTTGCCATCAGATTCTCAGCTCTTCAGCCTTGAGACCCTCCCTCAAGGTAACAGCCATATGCTGGAAGGGAAAAACAATTTTTCCTATTATTTTCTATGTTAATTGTACCACTTTCTTTCCAGGAAACTTTGACAAAAATTGATTGTCCCTATTTTCAGGTATTTGAGACAACAGAAAAATGGATGGAATGAGTTCTAAAGAAATGTCCAGCTCCAAGAGTCTATGATTTTCAAGTCTATGTTCCAGTTGTTTTTGGAAATAGATTTCTTAACCATAGAACAAAAGTCAACTCTGAGTTTTCCTTCTACAGCAGTCCTGGACTCCCTGAATTAGTCAAGATCAAGGTCAGCTGTGAACCTAACAATGAAGGCACACTTCACATCTCAAGTCTAAGATGGTCATAGCAAAGCAGGAACTCAGATTGCTGAAGCAGCGTGGCAGAAACTAGAACCAGAGAAAGTGGTAATAAGCCTCTGGATTAAGAAATAAGAAAGAAGGTATAAAAATCAGGGGAGCCAACGGTGTAATGAAATCTGACCACTTTATTTTGGTCAGTGGAGTAGAAACACAACTAAATTTGAGGGAACATGAAATTCACTACCTGGGTCTCAGAGAGCTACCGCCCAGATGTCAGCAAATGTTGCCATCTTATTTTGCCTGTATTACTGTGACATGGGGTCCTGGCAAACGGTGTCTCAGAAGACAAGCCCTCTAGTTCTGACTGGCAGGAGCCTAGGAGGGGGAACACTGGCCCTCATTCACGTTGTTCCCTTCACATGCGCTTTTCCGAATTCCTTGACTGTACCCATCCCAATACTGCAAAGCAATGTGGCCTGGTGGGAACGACAATGACATGGGAGTTAGGAGTCTTGTTCCAGCCCTCTCTGTGCTAGAACGTGGGGAGTAATCTTGAACTTAACTCACTGGATTTCTGGTCCTCGGTCTTTCCTTTGGTAAAATAAGGGACTTGGTCTAGATGATTCTATAATTATTCCTCTCTCTCCCATGTAGATATCACTCTGAGTTTAGAACTCAGGTTCAAGAAAGCAAATGAGATTCTAAACTATTCAGAATAGCTCTCTGTTGAGTAAGAGAGGACAGTTGTCTGCATCTGGCCCAAAGCACACGTGACACACGTGTTGAAGTCCATTCTGGGAATGAGTCTGGTAGAGTCCCTGTGGGTAGCCATGTGTCACCTACCTGTAGGGTGACAGATCATCCTACTGACCCTGAGCCCTGGATGGGGGTCCAAAGCTAACTAAACCCTCTTTAATATGACATCTAACAATCTTAAAAATTAGAGACAAGAGTCCCCATGGGCTTTCAGGACCCAGAGCAGATAGTGAGGCCCCTTGGAAGTAGGCAAGAGACTCATCTGGTGTTCCCTCCTAGTCATTTGTAATTCCCCAACATCATCCTTGTCATAAGCAGCAGGAAATTGTGGACTGGGCCATTTAATAATGGAAGCTACCATTCACCAAGAGCTTCCTCTGGGCCAAGCACCTGCTGACCACTTTACAGCAGCTCACTCAAGGCAGTACTATTATCCTCAGAATACAGATGAGGAAGCTGAGTGTAGCAGAGGCCCAATAACTTGCCTGTGGTCCCTCTGGTTAAGTGTCAAAGCTGGGATTCCAACCTAGTGAGCCTGATACCAGAGTTCACACTTCAAAAAATAACAAAAACAAACAAAACTTTTATTTTGCTATAATTTTAGACTTCAAGGTGCAAGAAGAGTACAGAGAATTTCATATACTCTGTTCTCAGAATCTCCAAATGTTAGCATTTTACCGTAATTTGCTTTATCCTTCTCTTCCTGTGTGTGTATATATGTGCTCATATGTGAGTGTTAATATATAATGCACACTTATACTATATATAATCATCATTTTCTGGAACCATTTGAGAGTGGATTGCACACATGAAGTTTCTTTACCCCTAAATACTTCAGTGTGTTCCTTAAAAACAAGGACATTCTCTTAGAAAAACACAGGATAACTGTCACTGTACTGTCAATTAACATTGAAACAATACTATTATCAGATCCTCAGATCTTATTTAGAGTCTGCCAATTCTTCCAATTATGTCTGCTATAGAAAAAAAGTCTTGTGGTTCGGCATCAGTGCTTTGATCACATGTTGCGTTCAGCTGTCACATTACTTTAGTCATTTTTAACCAGGAGCATTTCCTCAGTCTTTCTTGGTCTTTCATGATCTTGACATGGCTGAAGAGTCTAAGCCAGTGATTCTATAGAATATGGCTCAGTTTGGTATATCTGATGTTTCCCCATTTAGATTCGGGTTATCCATTCTTGGCAAGACTACTAGCAAAATGATGCAGTGTCTTTTACTGTGCATTCTAGTAGGATGGGCAGAATGTCAGTTGGTTCCATGACTGGTGATGTTAACTTTGATCACTTGGTTAAGGTGGTGTCTGCCAGTCCAAACCCCTCTTTGTACTGAATCTTGCGCAGAGTGATCCCACACTCTCAACCACTATGCTATATAAATAACCACTCTAGGCAACTGGCACTGTGCTGGCCATTGAGGATGAAGAGCCTTGAGGGAGTCGTCCTCACAGAGAGCTTACAGTGTTATTGGGAAGACTAGTTTATGACGTATGACTTCAGCATCCATCCACGAATTGTTTTGTGAGTCACACAGATGGAGTCAGAAGAATTCAGAGCTAGAAGTAACTTTTGATGCCCCCTCACTCACCAAGGGGGAGAGTGTGGGAAGCTGTTCCAACAAGGGACTGAGAAGGGAGAATTACTTAGCCTCTGGGCACTTCAGGACTGTACAGAGCCTTGACCAGTGGGTAGAAAGGCTCAGAAACCGCCTGGGCAGTGATTTAAGAGGGCCAGGACAGGGTATCACTTTTCTCACACAAGTGGGTCCTGGCAGGGCCGCTTGGTTGGGCTGAAAGAAGTTGGAATTCAAGGCCTCCTAGGAATCAGAGGACGTGGCTAGATACAGGGTAGCGTGGCCAACCCAGAGCAGCCCTGAAGACTCTGGCTGAAAAACTCCCTTGCTCCTGGGCTCTCATTTCACCAAGTCTTAACAGTACCAGGTGACTTGACATACATGTTCTCAGTGTACCCATGGTATTTCCAAGTGTTCACGGCATTTCTAGTGCCAAGGCGAAGGCCAAGGCCATTCAGCCAGAGCAGAGGCTCTCTGTGGAGGAACAGTGTGAGCTGAGGTAGGAGATGGTGTTGATTGGGAGTTAATTGGGTGTTCCACTCAGGAATTGTTTGCACAGTCTTTTAAAAATTTTTTTTTAATTTTTTATATTATTTTTTATTTTTTGAAATGGTGGTAATGGGGATTAAACCCAGGGCCTTGTGCATGCTAAGCAGCACGCGTTTTACCACTGAGCTATACCCACCCCACTGTTTGCACAATCTTAACATGGGATTCTACCCTGTGTACACACAACAAAGTGATGGAGTGAAAGGTTAAAATTCTGTATCTCATTTCACTGGCTACTTCTAAACTCAAATTAGAATCTTTTCAGAACAGGAACTGGCACTTCTCTAAAGTACCCTTCACCTCTAATCTGGCTCAGAACTAAAGTGCTCTAATTAAATGGAAACTTCATTATATTCTGCTCTAATCTGCAGCATAAATCATAATGCAGTGATTACCTTGAATTATTATTGCACATACTTCCACCCACTTATTATTATATGTCTCTGTACTTTAATTATGTTTCAATGAATATAATTCCATACCCTTCAATACTTAAATAATATTCACTTTAAATATAACTGCATGCCTATAATTCTCTGTAAGTGTGAGTGCTTGCATTGCAAATAATGAAAATTAGAGGCTGAAATAAACTAAGCCCTGCCTGAAAGACATCAGTGGGCATTTTAATAGAATTTTAAAACACTGAAATTTGTTACCAATTTATTTTTTCAAAAACACATTAAGAGGGTGATTTTTTTGTAGCCTTAACAAAACATCTTTGAAAGGAAGTAGCAATTCTCTAGAGGCTTTTGTCGCCTACAAATCACTTCACCGGGGAGTTTGCACCCAGTGGGGAATTGACTTTTATAAAAAAATTTTGCACTGAGATTTATTTATTTGTGTGTGTGTGTGCGTGCGTGTGTGTGTGTGTGTGTCCCCAAGAATTAGCTCTGAAGGAAATTCCCTAGGGAGTTTGATGTGGCAAAGTTTCTGGAGAGCAATCCTAGAAAACGATATACAGTCATCCTTCAGTATCCACAGTGGATTGGTGCCAGGACTCCCCAGTAGACATCTAAATCCGGGGATGTTCAAGTCCCTTATATAAAGTGGGGTGGTACAATCAGCCCTCTGTATCCACAGGTTCTACATCTGCGGGTTCAACCAACTGTGAATCTGGGTTTGGTTGAATCCATAGATGTGGAGGCTGCAGATATAGAGGGCCAACTGTACTCCCTAATTTCTGCTAGGATATGTCTCAGAGACTTTGTCTTAGGAGTTTTTTGCATTCTGTTATAGTTACTAGTATGCTACAATAGCTCTATATGCTTTGGTTGGTATTTATTTCAAACATATGATCAATAATAATTTGGACTGAAAAGCAATCATTCATGATAAATTAACTCATTATCTCATGCCACAGGGCAATGCTCCCAAAGAACCAAAGAAATGGTAAAGAAATGGTAATTCTTTCTGTATACTCTCCAATTTTTAAAATGGTGTATGAGCTAGAGACCTCAGGAGTAGGTTTGTTAAGAGGAGAGAGAACTAAAACAGAGTACCATTTTGATCATCTTTGGTAAGGAGTAAACACTGAGTAGGTTCTATAAACCTTCAGGCTAGGTCAATCCTGCAAGTTCAATCTTGCTCCCTCATTGCAAACTATTCGAAATTCACTGTCCAGGAAGAGTGCCCTGCCATTATCACTGTTGGAAAGGATCAATGTTATTAAACTAACAATTCTTCCTGAAAAACATATCTGCAAAGCTGGCCACTCAACAAGTCCATGGAATAAGTCAAACCATTATATAAATTGGTTACTAAAGTTTTATCTTAAAAGGAGGGAAATAAAAGGTGCAAAAGGATGCCAAACTGGGTGGTTATGTAAGAAGTGAAGAGATTGAAAAATTTTTAACCTTTGTGCTGAACCAGTAATTGTAGGTCTGTTCCCACTTGGCATAATAATGACTAAATCAACTCAATCAAATACTCATATTTAAACACATGTTATATTAAGAAAGAAAGAAAGAAAGTGTACCCCATTGTGACACAGTGACTCAATCACCCAGACACCATGTTCTGTGTATGGTTTTTTATTCCATGTTAACCAATTACTTATGGTTTTTTCATGGAAATTCTTCAAACTGATCTACTAGTTCATCAAGGTAATTGAACCTATAATACTATTTCACACTGGCTACAATTTTCATTACCTTAACTTTTGCCTAAAGGAGAAAATACATAAAACCATTAATCATGGATCAATATGAAAATCAAAGGCAAAGATTACCACTTTTAGAATGACAGTGTGAAGAGCTCCACAGACCTTTCCCCAGAGAAACTGGTGAAATTTATTTTTAAAAACAATCATTCAAAGCCTCTGGAAACAGTCCTAAGGGCTACAGCAAATGAAGAAACATTTATTCAAGAAAATCTACTAAAACTTGGTAAGGACAGATAAAAGTCTGTGGTAGAAGGACACAAACTACCAACATGTATTTGAGAAGAAAGAAAATGTCAATGGATCTATAATTAGCAAGATTAAATTAATTATCAAAAGAGAAATTCAGGACCAAATGGCATCACTGGTGAATTCTATCAAGCATTTAAAGAATAATTAATACAAGTCCTTCTCAAACTCTTCCAAAAAATGAAAGGGGAAAGAACAATTCCTAACTCATTCTATGAGCCCAACATTATCCTGACCTTAAAGTCAAAGACACTATAAGAAAAACCACAGACCAATATCTCTTATGAACATTGATGCAAAAATTCTCAACATACTGAATCCAACAACATATAAAAAGAATTACACATCATAACTGAGATTTATCTCAAGAATGCAAGGTTTAACATCTAAAAAAACCCAATTAATGTAATAATACACCACATTAACAGAATAAAAAACAAAAACCACATGATCATCTCCATAAACACAGAAAAAGCATTTGACAAAATCCAACACCCTTTCAAGATTAAAAAAAAGAAAAAACTCAGCAAAGTAGGAATAGAGGCGACTTCCTCAACCTGATAAAAGTCATAGCAAAAAATCAACAGGAAATATATTTTATGGTGAAAGACCAGCTACTTTCTTCCTAGGATCAGGAACAAGACAAGAACATCTGCTCTAGCCATTTCTATTCAACATTGTACTGGAGGTTCTAGCAAAGGCAATCAGGCAATCAAAAGAAATAAAAGGCTGCCTAGATTGGAAAGGAAGCAAAACTATGTATGTTCACAGATAACATCTTCGATACAAAAATTCCTAAAGAATCCACTAAAGAACAATTATAACTAATAAATGAGTTCAGCTAGATTGCAAAAAACAAGATCAATATACAAAAATCAATTATATTTTTCTACACTTGTAATGAACAATCCGAAAATGAAATTAAGAAAATGGTTCAATTTATAATACCATCAAAAAGAATAAAATACTCAGGAATAAATTTAACAAAAGAAGTGTAAAACTTAAACTCTGAGAACTACAAAGCATTGCTGATAGAAATTAAAGAAGATATAAATCAATGGAAAAACATGTTCATGATTGGAAGAATTAACATAATATTGTTAAGATGGCTACTCCCCAAATTGATCTTTAGATTCAACACAACCCTATCAGAATCGAAGCTGGCTTCTTTGTAGAAATTCACAAGCTGATTCTAAAATTTCTATGGAATTTGAAGGGAGATAGAATAGACAAAATAATATTTTAAAAGAAGAACAAAGTTAGAGGATTTACACTTCCTTATGTCAAAACTACAGTAATCAAAACAGTGTGCTACTGGTGTAAGGACAGGCATATAGATCAATGGAATAGAATTTAGATATCAGAAACAAATCCATGTGTCTGTGGCAAACTGATTTTTGACAAGGATTCCAAGACCATTCAACTGTGAAAGAATACAGTTTCCAACAAATGGTGCTGGAACAACAGAACATCCACAAGCAAAAGAAGAAATTTGGACCCTTAGCTCACATCATATACAAAAATTAACTCAAAAAAGATCAAGTGCCTAAATGCAAGAGTTAGAGTCATAAACTCTTAGAAGAGAATATAGCAGTAAATCTTCATGGCCTTGTGTTTACAAATGAATTCTTAGATATGGCACTAAAAGCATGAGCGACAAGAGAAAAAATATATATATATAAATTGGACTTCATCAAAATTAAAAACTCTTGTGCCTCTAGAAGTTTCACCATTAGAAGGTGAAACAACAATACACAGAATGGGAGAAAATATTTGCAAATTATATATTTGATAAGGGACTTGTATTAGACTATAAGGAACTCTTACAACTCAATATTAAAAAGACAAATAACCCAATTTTAAAATGGGCAAAAGATCTGAACGGATGTTTCCAAAGGAAGATATACAAATGTTAAGCATCTGACTTCTTGTGGTCTGATTCCAGCCCTCCCCCAATAGTCAGTTGGCTTCCTAGGAAGACATTTCCACAAGGAAACAGATGTGCAGACCAACTCACATAAGTTCTGTTTACTTGATGTTCTATTCCTTACTGTAATCTAATAAATTGGTATTTGGCTCTCCAGTAAGCCAGTACTCAGTCCTCTGAATCTAATTGTCTCTGGGTTCAGTGCTAAACTCCAGTGTCCTGGCCTCCAGAGTGAATCCCATCACCCGTGAGGCCCCGTTGACGAGACAAACCAGCCTCCTGTCTGAAGTTTCTATTAAGTGCAACTGCTGTCATTCAGTGAGGGATGGAGTCAAGCAGAGTTATAAACTAAGTGTCAGGAAGGCATGGACTCGGAGAAATTGATATGTCTTGGGGGAAGGGAAGTAGGAGCTGAAAAAACTTCACAGAGGACATTTTTGAAACTTTAAAGGATTTTTGTTTGGTTCAATGATTTGAAAATTGTTTTTCTAATAATAAAAGTAATGCATGTTTAATGTTGGAAATTTGGGAAATAAAGAAAAGAAAATGGAAACGATGATTAAAATGTAGACAGCTGAAAAAGTCAGGAAATCGCTTCTACAAGACATTCTTGCCTGAAGTCTTGTAATCAATGTTTCCAACATTGGCTGCACACAGTCACTCAAGCCCAGACTGAAAATTCACTGACAGGTCCAAGTGGGCTGAATTCACAAATAATCAAAAATTTAAGCTTTGGCTCCTGAAGGAGTCGCTTTTGAGTTTAGGCCTTTTACCTCAGTTTTTCTCAAAGCGCAGTCCATAGACCCACCTGCATCAGAATTATCTGGGACAACTTGTGTGAAAATGCAGATTCTGGAGCCCCACTGAAGACCTACTGAATAAGAGTGTCTGGGATGGGGCCAATAATCAGCATTTTAACACACCCCTTGGGTTATTTTTGTCTACACTAGAGTTTAGGAGCCACTTTTTTTTTTCTAAAAAATAATCTATGTTTTAAACTCAAGTATACTGCTGTTTCCTAGTAGTCTTTTTTCTTTAATTATTATTTTTTATTTTTATTTATTTATTTTTAATTTATTTTGGGGGGTGGGGTAACTGGGTATATTTATTTATTTATTTATTTATTTTTAATGGAGGTTCTGGGGATTGAACCCAGGACTTCGTAAATGCTAAGCACTCGCTGTACCACTGAGCTATACCGTCTCCCCTCCTAGTAGTCTTTTATACCCAAATCAGAATCAGTAAAATACCTCCGCCAGTTTCAATTCATTGAAATAACGGAACGCTAAAGGGATGAAACTGTAGAGACAAAGGTTCCATTTAGCAAACACATTAATATTCATTTAAAAATGGTCCGACTTGAAGTCACTATTAAGTGGGCAAATCCACAAAATACCACTTTTCTTTTATTCCTACTACTATTGTGGCTGGAGGATGGATACTTAGAATCATAAAGCCAAAATGACTTTAGAGAGCCAGGCTACCTCCAACACCTCAAAGATGAGAAAACCAAAGCCCCAAAAGGTGAGTAACTTGCTCAAGCTCCAAGCAGCGCCACCAGACCTAGAGTCAAGTCTCTTGTCAGTCCCTCCGTGATCCTCCCACTTCACCTGGCCGTGGGGGAGCCTTTACCATCCGGAACAGGGTTCAGGAAGTACAAGAACTTTTCTGAAGGGAAAGAAGCATTAGTTGAAGGTTACCTGGATGGATGAAGTGAAAACAATACTAGGAATAAAGAGATGGAGATGAGGGACTGGAGAAAGAGATTAGGTAGGAAAGTCAAAATGTACTGAAACGCCAGGACTGCCTACAGAAAATGCCTGTCTTTGCCCTCCGTTCACATAATCTAAAATACAATAAATGAGACGTTCAGAAAATGGAAAGTGATGTCATATTCTAAAAGAAGCGCTATGGAAAAGGAGAGGGAGCTCTAAGTGGAACAGAAGGCGCGCAGTACCTGCCGCCCTGCGAACCACCATGAAAGCCGGGGTCGCCCGGGGCCTTCCCCGCCGGCTGGTGGCTGCCGGCGCCCCACATCCAAGGCGGAGAGACACGCTCTCGGGGACACAAACGGCTCGGCCCGTGTGGTCAACACACCAGGCCGGCAGCTGCTGGGGAACGCCTGTCGGCCTGCCCGCCGGGAAAACCCAGACCGACACCCACAGGGCGACACCAGGGCGACACCGACTGAGGTCTAGGGCGATGAGGAACAAAGCGACGCCCGCCACCCGCCAGCCCAGCCCAGCCCCTCGAGGACCTCGGCCTCTTACTCACCACCACCTCCGGAGAGGATGTAGAACTGCAAAAGGAACAGCAGCGCGCCCAACGGGAGGCGCAGGCGCAGGCGCAGGCGCAGCAGCGGGACCGCGGCAGCCGCCATTTAGCGGTTGCGCACTAGGAACCACTTTTTAAAAAGCTTTTTGGGCTGATAAAAAAAGTTGATTTATTGATGTGAATGTGGGTACTTAAAGACACATCTGGAGAAATTGCAACCCTTGTGTGCTGCTAGTGGGAATGCAAAATAGTGCAACTGAGATAGGAAGGAAGGGGACAGGGGACAGCCTTGGAAGGAATGACATAGCAATTAGCACCAAGATGGCAGAAGATTCAACTCCCAGTAGACCTTGAGGCCCAAGAAGGTGGGAGATTTGACTTCCAGCAGATCTAGAGCTTCTTTATATGCTCATTGTAATGCATTAGCATGATAAATGATAAATGACACACCCACAGGCACCATGACACCTGAGGCTAACTACAAAAGGTCAGAAAGGGTAGTGGCCCAGTTCTTGGGAATTGGCCCCTTCCTGAAAGTAGTTGGAATAATCCTCTCATTTGTTAGCATATAAAAACTAGCAACACCACGCCTTGGGGCCTCTCTTGCTCCTTTGCCTTCCAAGACTTCCCACGCTCTAGTCTTTGAAGTGTGTATCTACTTTTACTTTAAACTAACCCAACCCTGCACCTCTTGGCCTTTCTCTTGCTTTCCCAGATGGCCTGCACTCTGTCTATGGCATGTACATCTCTCTAAATAAATCTACTTCTACTCTACTACGGCTCGCACTTGAATTCTTTTCCTGCGCAAAGCCAAAGACCCTCACTTGGCAGGGCACTTCCCAGAGACCCATCTGATACCTGGGATACAGCCTCTGTGTGCTCCCTTCCCCTGTATCACAATCATTGTGAAAAATGATATGGTGGCTCCTCAAAAAAATTGAACATAGAATTACCATATGAGGTAGCAATTCCACTTCTGGGGATATACCCAAGAGAACTGAAAGCAGGGACTGGCAGAGATATTTGTACACCCATGTTTATAGCAGCATTATTCACGATAACAAACAGGTAGAAGCAACCCAGGTGTCTATCAACAGATGAATAGATAAACCAAATGTGGTATACATGTACAGTGGAATATTCTTCAGCCTTAAGAACGAGTGAAATTCTGACGCATTACAACACGTGCAGACCTTAAAGACACTACACTAAGTGAAATAAGACAGTCACGAAAGGACAACTATTGTATGCTTCCACTTATATGAGATACCTAGAGTGGTCAAGTTAGAGAGACAGAAAATAGAGTAGTGGTTGCCAAAGGCAGAGGGGACAGGGAATGGGGAGTTGGTGTTTAACAGGTATTGGAGCAGATGAAAAAGTTCTGGGGATGGATAACGGTGATGTTTGCACAGCAATGTGAATATACGTAAAGCCATAGAACTGTATACTTAAGAAATGGTTAAAATGATACATTTTATATTACATATATTTCCCCCAATTAAACACACACACCTGAGACCAATGATTTCCTTGCTTTGTCTGAAGTGGAAATCTAAAAGGCTCTCACCAGAGGGCAACCACAGAAGTGAGGGGCCAAGTTCAAATCCAAATGCAGAAAGTTATAATCATCTCACAAAATGTCCAGCCTTACTAGAAGACAAGGGCTTCCAATTTGCTTCTGGGTATGATTTAAAGTGTTCATTTGGGGCTGCAAATCGAGATCTGGTTAGTGAAAAGTCACCAATGACCCTGATCAGCCCAGCAGGATGAGAAATTACAGCCCTGAGCTCAAAACAGAAACAAAAGAATGCTCTTTTTTCCCAAGGTTTGAAAACCTTAGTTAACAGTTATACAAGGCTGCAACTATTTATGTCTCCTTCGAAAAGTCCCAGATTTAGAAAGCCAACGTTGTTCTCAGGGCGGTGTTGGTTACTGCCAATCCATATTTTCCCTCTTCTTTATTGTTGGGAAACTGACCAATTTCACTACATAAAGGGGGCAGATTCAAGTGGTTTACAAGCTATTTCGAGTAATTTTTTGACAAGTGCAGACTGCTTTAACAAAAAACTTGAGAAGACTGGAGGCAGAGTCCATGGTGAATTTCTAAACTCAATAAACTATAACACAATCTCACTAAGATGATTTTTTAAAAGAAATATCTAGATTATGGATTTCTGAAACTTGAGACTTTTTTTTTTCAAATGCCAACAGTGAAAAAATGACAGGATCATGGAAGACCTCCTTAAATGGCGTGATACGAATCTATTTTGTTTTTAAGACCTGCTCTTATTTTCAGGTTCAAGTATCCCTCCAAATTTGGTGAGCTATATTTCCCTTCTATTTGCTGGCCCTGGCCAAACCAACCCAGTGAGGCTCGTATAAGAAGATTCTTGACATGGGAAGTGCTCCTGCTACATGGTAAAGTGAAATAAATAGATGCATAATAGAAACGGACTACACAGTACATGCAGAATTTTTTTTAAATGTGTTATATATACATAGAACAGTAACCAGAAGGAAATGCACCCAAATTTGACCAGTGCATGTCTCCAGGTTTGAAGCTTGTTGGTTAGCTTTATGTATGTGTGTGTGTAAATTTAATTTTTTTCTGTATTTCCCAGGAATATGCGGGGATGTTTTTTGGGGGAGGGAAGCGGGGGTGATTAGGTTTATTTGTTTGTTTGTTTGTTTAATGGAAGTACTGGGGATTGAACCCAGGAACTCATGCATGCTAAGCATGTGCTCTACCACTGAGCTATACCCTTCTCCCTGTATTTCTAAATGTTCTACAATGAGCATAGAATTCTTTTATAACCAAGTGAAAACAAATACATGTTATTCAAAACCAAAGGAAAACAAGTTTGTCTTCAAATCTGTTTTCTTTGGAGCTAGTGTCTTTCATCACTTGCCCATTCTTGACCTCCAGTCACTCTTGTTCCTGACTTCATTGTGGACTATTATGCTGACCTTTGGATATGAATCTTGCCTTCTGTCCCTTGCCCCCTCCTTTGCTTTGTGACCTGTGAGTCTCTGTATGTGTCTTAACTGCTATCAGGTTTCTGAGCTTCCGCCTCCCGGCCTGCCTGTGGTCTTTCTCGATCTTCTCCATCTTCATTCCCTGTGGCCCCCACTTTTGCCCAATATGAATGCATGAACTAAAGCATAGGTTTGAGCTTTTTCTTTTACAAATAGGTCCTTGTATTGTCAGGGTATTTGCTAAACCTGCTGTACCAGAATACCACGGACTGGGTGGCTTAAAGTAGAGAAATCTTTTTTTACAGTTCTGGAGGCTAGAAATCCAAAATCACGGTGTCCACAGGGCTGGTTTCCTCTGAGGTTTCTTTCTTTGGCTTGCAGACTGCTACCTTCTGTGTCTTCACGTGATCTTTCCTCTGTGCGTGTGCCCCTGGTGTCTCTTCCTCATCTAATAAGGACACCAGTCACATTGGATTAGGTCCCATCCTAAGGGCCTCATGTTAACTTAATTACCTCTTTAAAGGCCTTATCTCCAAATACAGTCATATTCTGAGGTACTAGGAGTTAGGGCTTCAACCTATGGTTTGGGGAGAGGGGACACAATTCAGTCCATAACAATCAAGGTTCTTAGTTGGGAACAAAACTCATTCTAGGGATTTTGAGCAGAAGTGGAATTTATAATAGGATATTAAGGAGAATCTGGCATAGAGGCTCCCCAGCCCAGACAAGGCCCAAACCACATCTCAGGACTGCTCCTGTGGAGAATCTACAGCCACCACCACGAGGTCTGGGAGGTTCCCACTAGGATTGCAGCCACCTCTGCCTCCGAAGAATGAATGCCACTTGGCCATGGATTCCGTATGGTGTTTGCCTCCTAATGTCACTGCCTTCTGAACAGAACTTTCACTTCTATTGCTTTGTCTGTTCACAAAGAGTCTTGATCCAAGTTTTGTGCCTTAGATACAAGGCAAGCTGGGAAAATGAGCCATTGTCTTCTACCTCGGAGGAGTGAGAGAGTCATGAGACTGGATATTCTGAAGTATAGGAAGGATTTCAAAAGGTGCTTGGCAGCCAAAAGTGAGAAAAATACCTGTTAAAAAAAAAAAATACCTGTTACACTGCAGATAAATAGATAAATATATTTGAGAGCATGGAACATGACATTCTTGAATGGTTCCCACTCACTCTTTCCATCTTGAGTTTGATTTTCTTTTTTGTCATTTGATTTGTACACAGTTCTGTCTAATTCTGGGAGTAATAACATGCTCAGTGGAGGAAAATGTGAAAACTTACAACACAAAGAAGAAAATTTTAAATATCTATAATCTTACCACCCAGAGATAACCACTGTTGCCATTTTGGTGTGTGCTTTCATAGTCTTTTATATAGATATTTATAATGTATAAATTTATATATACAGTAAAGACTCTAATATGCATGCTACTTTGTAATCTTCTATTCCTGCTTATCAATATGTCATGAATGCTGCGTTTTCTGCTTAATCCCCCCAACCTCCGCCCGAATAACTTTACACTGTTAAACGGTCTAACAGGCTTTAATTTAGCCTATATCAAAATTAGAGATGTTTTAATTACAAAGAGCTAATTTTTTTCTTCTGGAGAGGGAGAGTTAATTTTTAATGTATCTTTCCTCTATTTGTCCTTTCCAGGAAAAAAAAATAAACAATATATAACAAAACAAAAAAAAATCTTGAATTTTTCTAAAAAATCAACAATATAACAAAACAAAAAAAATCTTGAATTTTTCTTCTCTTCAAGTGCAGATCCTCCTGTGACCTTATTTATGAGGACACTGCAGCCAGTGGGGACTAGCTGTTATTATATTCACCCAAATTAAAGTGATTATGAGCATTTGTAGTTATTAATATTTTATTGGATTTTTAAACATTTTATCCAATAACTGGTAAATAAAAGTAATGTTTGTATTAACAGGAGAATATCTAGTCTCATTTAAAATCTTCTTGTCATATCTCCCTACGTCCACAGAGGATTTTCTATTGCTGTTTTGTTCTTGAAGAGGTCAGCAAGGGACCCAAGATGGCACACAGATCTTTCCCAGAAGGTTTTCCTCTCTGTCGGGGTCTGGGTCAAGCTCTGCAGCTGAAGCTCTACAAATTCATCTCAGTCTTCACCCCTAAGTCCCTGATTAACTGATTCATTTTAGAATAATATCTGGGCTTATCTGTTGTTAGTTTCAAAGACTTCTGATTCCTATAGCCACCTGCTAAATAGGAAAAATCAATCACATATAAAGGTACCATGCTTTATAGCAGATGCTATGCACTAAGTCAAGAAAGCTGCTGATATCTGTGTTTGAAAAATCTCAATTTCATGATAAACCTTCCATATGGTCAATTTTTTTCCCTGGCCTGTAGTAGGTGGGTTAATGGCTTCCCGAAGATCTCCCACCCTAACCATTGGTACCTGTAAATATGTTATACTACATGACCAAAGGGACTTTGCAGATGTGGTTAAGGTTCTAGACCTTAATATAAGGTGATTGTCTCGGATTATCCACCTGGGTTCAATCTGATCCCATGAGTCCTTGAAAGCAGAGAACTTTCTTTGGCTCAAAGCAGAGTAGAGACGTGTCAAAAGGAAAAGCCAGAGAGAGTTGAAGCTTGAGAAGGACTTGACCTCTCATTGCTGTAGGGGGTCACATGGAAAGCATGAGAAGGAATGTGGGCAGCCTTTGTAGAAAAGACTAGCCCCAGACTGACAGCCAGTGAGGAAATGGGGATCCATTTTAAGGGTAGTAACTAAGTTAAAAATAGAGCTTTGTTTACCCTGGGAATATTAACATATAAATTCTGATAACATTATTATTATTCGTTCAGAAAACTCCAAAACAAAGCAATTATTGCATTACTACAGACCAGCTAACAGGGGGCTCAATATTTTGTGAATTCCTTACTTGCTTCTAGGATCATCCCTTCAGAGGGTTGTGACTGTTTGGCATTTAACATTTATCACGTTTAAGAAGGAAAAAGGGGACCAACAGTCTTGTAAAAGTGAAAACAGATTCTAGTTCAAGGACTCTGTATATCGTCATCTCTGTATGTGGAGGCGATAAGCTATTTTTAAATGATACTGATAGGTTGCCCTGAAACACAGACAAGCTTAAGATGCCAATCTCATTATCCAAGGTGGCAGTTTTCCTACTCGCCATTCCAACAAAGTCAGAGCCTATTGAAATGCAATTTGAGCCAAGCAGAAATTGAGACAGAGTTGTTAAGAAGGGTTCCCAGAAACAAGAAGCAGCCATGGTTTTGCAGGCAGCCGATTTCAGGGGTCAATACATTGACTGTGTCTATCTTTTTAAATCACTAAATTCTGCTTCAGGCTTTGATGTGGTCAGAGAAAAGAAGCCACAGAGAAATGTATCAGGGATGCCCTAATGATGTGCGACATGGGCTGCGGGTAGCCTGAGCCCACAGAGATGCTTCCTTGTTATTACAATTCATTGTTATTCCTTGTAATAATTGCTTATCATCATTGAATGGTTCCCTGATGTACATGAGATCATTTAGAGAATAAAAATTTTTTCAACACTGACTGTTGAAGCATATTTCTCTGATCTGTGTTATTTTTAAGATGTTCCATGTGTCTGTATTGTGATCAAACTTGTGTTTACTTTGGTTTTCAAGACTTCTCTGGTAGACATTAAGAAAGATGCATTCAATTTTTTTTTTTAAAATGTTTACTGAAAAATGCAAATGTCTTGATATCCCCTATCCCAGAAGCCATATTAGAATAAGCATAAAAAATATAATTGCAATTGAAACAGAACTGTGTTTATATTATCTACACCCAAGTGTATTCCCAATGAGAGTAAGACTAGACACAAAGTTGAAACATATTGAGTAGATTGCTTATTTAAAGTGTTAGGACAAATAATCATATAATACCATCCCATGTGAGACGAACATAGTCTTATTAAGATTATGTGTGCAATAGCTAACTCTATAATCAGATTTCTAAATTTTATTTGGAATAGTAGAGTTACCTTTGTTGTTTTCGTACCAGATTTATAACTGTGCACCACTTTCAATCTCAACTGCTACCCTTAGTCATTGTAACGTATCAAGTAACACTTTCAAAGACATATTGCATTCAAAAGGAAAAATCGTGGAGAAATGTGGAGGTTACTTCCGTAACCAAGTCATTCAAGTCAACATCATCAATAATGGGACAAACTGACCTCCTGATCTCATGCACTAGGAAGAACACAGTATCATTTCTCTGATGTTTCTACCAAATATGCACAACCTGAATCTAAGCATGAAGAAATATACAAACCTAAATCGAGGGATATTCTACTGAACAACTGGCCTGTTCTATTTTTTAAATGTCAATGGCATGAAAGACAAAGAAAAATGGAAACATTGTCCCAGATTTTAAAAACTTCGAGAGGATATGACTGCTATTTGTGGAATATGATACTGGATTGCATCCTAGATCAAAAGTTGCTATAAAAGACATTACTGGGAAAACCGACAAAATTTAAGTAAGGACCGTATACTAGATCATAATATTGTATCAATATCACATTTTCTGAATGTGATCATTTTCCTATGGTTGTGAGAGAGAATGTCCCTGTTCTTAAGAAGTACACAATGCAGTATTTAAGTGGAAAAGGGCCACAAGTTCTGTGACTTACTCTCAGATGGTTTAGAAAACTAATAATAATAACAAAGATAATTAAATATATATACACAAATATATATTTAAATATATACATAGATGTTTACAATGAGAGAGAGAGGGAGAGAGAGAAAGGCATAAAGTAATAGAGCAAGTGTTTGCAAAATGTTAACAACCGGTAAATCTAAGTGAAGGATATACCTGAGTTCTCCATACTATTCTGTTTTCTAAATTAAACTCATCTGTAAGTTTAAATTATTTCAAAGTAAGAAGTTAAAATTAAATATAGTTTTAAAATAAACCTAAAAAACATATTGCAATTGTGACAACTCTGGGACTCCAACTATATATCTTGCTCCAATAGTCAAATGTTAATTCAACTGAAACTGTGTAAGCCTTTCGGATAAATTTGCTCATAGCTATTTCACACCAAGTTAAAGTTGATTCCTTATCAATGTCTCTCTTGTTTTCTTGCCAACAAATATTATGCAAGGAGGTGCTAGAAGAAAACACCACGTTGAACTGAACGATGGACCTTTGGAGAGATTTGTGCTTCCTCAAAGCAACCCAGAGGGACTGAAATTGGCAAACAGGACTAAAATGCACCCATTAGCCAAGCTGTTTACAACCCTAACTTCAGTGCCACTCTTAAGTGCAACTGACCTAGAAACAAGATGCAGTCATGGACACTTAGACCTGCCAACTCCCCAGAAATTAGCTTTATACCAAACTTTTCTTTTTTTCTTTTAAATTTTAGGGGGAAGGTAATTAGGTTTTTATTTATTTATTTACCTATTTTAGTGGAGGTACTGGGGATTGAACCCAGGACCGCATGCATACTAAGCAAGTGCTCTACCACTGAGCTATACCCTCCCCCATACCAAACTTTTCATTAAGAAACTTGGGTGACAACACTCTTTTTCCACTGCTGCTATACTAGTGCAGAAATATGACAATGTTGGCACTATAAAATTAAATTCTGCTTATTTAGACAAGAGCAAAGTTAATGCCATTTCATTTTTAAACAGTTCTGTTTTTAATAGTATATTTTAGAATAATCTCTCCCTCAAAAAGAAAAATACAATGTGCAGATGTATACAAATGTGAATAGAATTTCCTATTACAGAACTTGTATCTCAATTGTCAATGAATGTGCACAGTTTAGTTAGCATATTTTAAGTTGGAAAATAGAGTGTGTCAGAGAAATACATTGCACCTTAAGACTTTAATTTTCCCTATTTATGACAGCTACAGCTAGCCAATAAAAAAGAAAAGCAATAAAAATATAGAAAAGAATCCTATCCTTTCTCACCATCTGGTGCCCACAGCCATGATCCTCCCAGGGACAGGTTATAATTGCCCCCAGGGATGGAAAAAGAAGACCCACAAAATCCAGCCCTCATTATGTGAGAGATTGCTTATCACCAAGACAACAATAATCACAGGACTAAGCTACAAAATCCAGGGGCCACAAGCAAATGTGTCGGCAGCAATTATTTAACAGCCTAAAAATCAGCTCAACGAGAAATTCTGTAGTGTCCCCTGAGTCTAATGGGTGCTGGGCTCTCTTTAAAGCATTTTTTTCAAATGCTTTAAAAAGAAAGGAAACCTATGCAAAGTCTTTACAACTTTAGCAATCATCTTAAAGATCCAATACCACCATCGTGTTTTGGTATCCATTTTTTATTCAGCAGCACGTTATTTTGTAAAATTTCAAACCCTTAAGAAAAGTTACCAGAAGAGTGAAATGAACACGCATTCACCAAGATTCACCAAATGTGACACGTTTTCTTTCTCCCTCTTTCTCTCTCCCTTTCCCCTACAGATACTTATTTTCTTTCTCTTTTTTCCATGTTTCTCCTTTTCTTTCCTTCTTTATTTTTCCGAACCATTTGAGAGTTCATTTCAGACATGACATTTCAATTCTAATATTTCAATATGTACCTTTTAAGAATAAAGACATTCTCCTTATAAAACCACAATATAGTTATCACACTTGCAAATTTTAATTATCAACACAATATTGTTGTCTAATATACAGTATTACTACAATATATTACTATACAGTCATACAGTAGTACTAACATACTTAAATGTTCTCAACTTTCCCCAAAATCCAGTTTCTAATGAAAGATCACACACTACATGTCTCTTTAGTCTCCTTTAATCTAAAAGAGTTCCTAATTGTTTTTTCTTGTTGTTTTTTAGTCTTCCATGACATTGATTTTTAAAAAAATTTTTATTGAAGTGTAATTGATTTACAATGTTAGTTTCAGGTGTACAGCAAAGTGATTCACTTATCCATATACATACATATATATATATATTTTCTTTTCAGATGCTGTTGACTTTTTTGGGAAGAAACCAGGCCAGTTGTTTTGGGCTTTGGCATAAATTTGGTTGGGGGGGGTACTGACCCCCAAAATAAATTTAAAATGCAATGGAATAATAACTTTGTAGTTGGATATACAGCATAGTTCTAGCAGTGACTTCGAACAAGTTTCTTAATCTTCTCTGAGCCTTGGTTTTTTGATCTGTTAAATGCGAATAATGATCCCCATTTTAAAAGGCTTTCATGAGAATTATAAATTAATGCAATCTTTCCAGAAAGCAATTTGAGAATCTGTATCAAGAGTCTTAAACATGCCTGTATTCTTGGACCCAGTAATTCTACTTCTAGCAGTTTATCCTTAGGAAATGATTAGGAATAAACAAAGACATAGGCAGCGATGTTTATTACCATGGGTGTCAAGGGAGAGGGTGGGTGAACTGTGCTACATCCTTCATCTCCTTCCTTGTCATCCTCACGCTCCTCTCTTCATCACTCACTGCTAACATTTATTAAATGTTACCCTGTGTCCAGCACTGTGCTGAGTTACAGATTGTTGTGGCAAGCTTGAAAGTCATGCTTTTCATGCTTTAGAAGAGCACTTGGTAACACGGAAAAGAAGTAAGAATACAGGGTTTAATGAGGAATCCAGACAAGTCTGTGTATACAATTAGATCCCAACTTCATTTTATGTTTACAGAATTATGTTTAGAGAGAAACCTGAAAAGAAGTACAATGAAATTTTTACACTGGGTGGGGAGTTTGGGGTAAATTTTGTTTATGACAACAAAAACAAGGAAAATTCTCATACAAATTTTGTGCCAGTATGTGCAGACCCCTGTACTTAGTGGGCATCAATTCCACTCATGGTTGATTGGCAATGACTGTCACATGGCCACTCGTAGAGGAAAGGAGGACTTGAAAATTTAATCCTTGAGGATCAGCTACTTCCCAGCTATAACTCTATAAAAATAAAGATTTCAGTGAATAGCTAGCTATCTCTGTCATATCATACAATCTATTTCAGTCTGATATTAATATAACTATGCTAGATTTCTTTTGGTTAGTTCTTGCTACACAATTATCTTTTCCTAACCTTTTATTTTCAGTCTTTCTGAAGCATTGTATATTGCCAGTAAATAGCACAAACCTGGATCTTTTTTTTTCTTTATTCTGACAATCTCTGACACTTAATTGATAAATGTAGTCCATTTATATTTACTGTAATTGCCGGTGCCTCTGCAGTTACTTCCACCATCCTATTTATGCTTTCTGTTTTTTCCACATTTTCTATGCTTTTTTTCTTCTTTCTTGCCTAATTTAGGATTAAGTTTTTAAAATTTATTTTCTTTCCTGTTCTGTTCTGGAATTATGCATTCTATTTCTATTATTTCTATAGTTATGTAATAATTCAACATGTTAGCCTATATGTATACCTAAATTCTAGTATTATTCAATATTTCTTTCTTCCTCCTGAACAATACAAGAAATTTAGAACACTCTAAGTCTAATCAGATGCCATGTCCTCTGCTGCATATTATCAATTCACAACTTATTTTGTTGTACTCTAATTTTTATGACCCAAATTGAACACTATTATTAATTTTGACAGTCAACATGTGTTTAGATTCCCCCTTCAATTTTTACTGGTTTATTTGTTTATCATTCATTCTTATATCTCAGAACTTTATTATGGGATCTTTCTTCTTTAAGAAAGTATGGTAGCAAAGTCACAGTTTTTAACCTGGAAATACCTTTACTTTCCCCTCACTCTTAAAAGGTAATTCTCAAAATAATAATAATAATAATAAGACGAAGTCTTAATTTAAAAAATGAAGAAAGAAAAAAAAGAGTACAAGAAGAGTATAAATTTCAAAATTGAATTCCCTCCACCTACTCTCTGCTATCAGACCAAGCTATAACCATTGTTAACAGATTCTTGTATATTCTTCCATATGATTTTAAATCACATGAATGTATGTGTTATTTTACAAAAATGGGATCATAATATGCAAATTGCTGGGTTACTTGCTTTTTATAGTTTGAAAATACATACTAGATATATTTCTATACCATTAGAATAACTATGTGGTATTCCATTTTAGGATTATACCATGATTTATATAATTTATTTCATCCCATTTTTATGAGTATGTTTTGCTTTTACAAGTAAAGCTGCATTAAACATTTCTTATACACATATCTTTGTCTATGAAATTGGCTTATTACATGGACTGAACTTAATGGAGACAAATAGCAAGATTGTTTTGTTTTAATAAAAGATAATTTGTCTGAAGACACAATTCTAGGCTGACAGATATTTTGTTTTCCCACTTTGAAGGTATAATCCACTGTATTCTGGTTTTATTTTTGATGTTGGTAAATCTATTGTTAATGTAATTGGTTTTCATTTTTTAGTAATCTTTTGTTTTTCCTTTCTTTCTAATTGCTTTCAATTTTTCTTTGGTGTTCTGCAGTTTTATTATAAGTCTAAGACTATACTGTTTATTAGTGTTCTCAGAGCTCACTGTAGTTCTTCAACCTAAAGATTCATGTCTTTCAACAATTCTAGAAAATTCTCCATCATTACATATTTGAATATTACCTTTCCCTCATTCTTTCTGTTCTCTACTTCTGGATATTTATTTAAATATATACTGAATATTCTTATTGTATCCTCATTGTCTCTTATCCTCTCATATTTTCTGTCTCTATATCTCCTAGTGCTGAATTCTGCACAGTTTTTTCTGATTTTTCTTCCAGTTCACTTGTCCTACCTTCAGATCTGTCTAATCCTCTTAACCCATTCATTGAGTATGTAATTTCACTGATTATGTTTTTCACTTCTAGAAGTGTTATTTGAACCCTTTTAAAATATCTATTTGATTATTTTTTATATATTCTTGTTCCTTGCTCATATTTGTAATTCCATCTCATATTTCTTTTGACAATTTGACTAGTAACTCCAATTGCCCTTGGAGAAGAAATTGGATGACTGTAGAATAAGGTTAGAAAGAAACTTTTCAATGCATCTTTCTTGATGCCATTTCAGACCTACTCAATAAATGGATGAAATTCAACTTAAAAAAGATTTTTAAACATACTAATTTTATAGTTTGAATCTGGTATATCTAATATCTGAAATCCAGGAGAGTCCAATTCTGCTGTTTTTTGCTTCTGCTGACTCTAGTTTATAGTGCCTCGTTTCTTCAAGTGTTTTTCTAATTTTATATTGACTTCTTGGATGAAGTTTATCTGTGGAACTCTTAAGGAATCTGACTTGAGGGGCAAATTCCTCCAGAGAGAATTTCCAGTATCTATGGTCAAGTACCACAGTGTGTTATGAACCCAGGACCACTTCAAATTAAATCCCCTGGATGTCATAGATGATATAAATTTGAATTCTAACCACATACATAGGCAGGCTTATGTTATATATTTTCACAGGAGACGTTTTTCTCCAATTAGAGGGGAAATTGAGACAGATAAGACTCTTTTTTCCCCTTGATGCAAGCAGATTGTTTTTCTGATCTACCATTTCACTAGACTATAGCCCTTACAGGGTCCTGACTTCTTGTGAAGTTGTAGTTCCAACACTTTCCCACATGGGCCTGGAGCCCTATGTCCTGTGTCCATGTGTAGGTATTAAAAACCAGAGTTCTACTTTTTAAATCGTGATAACCACGAGTGACTTTGGGGCTCGCCTATCACTTTGGTTTCTGTTTTCTCTTCCTTTTGGCTCCTGGAAATTTCCTTTATTTTCTAGGAAGCTTATATTGTATCTAGGATTTCTAGATGCCTTATGATGGAAAGGTTTATCAGACTATCCAGTCTTTCATGTTATCTGAAGTAGAAAACCCAAGCTCTTTTAATCTTTACAACAACTTACAAATTAAGCATTATTATTCCCATTTTATTCTTGTGGAAATTGAGGCTCACACAAGATACAGGTTATATAGTTCTATCAAGTAGCAGAGTCTGGATTTGAACCCAGTACAGTCTGGCATCAAAATTCATGGTTGTTTAGATACTAAGATCCCTACTATACTGCACAGGGAACTATATTCAATATTTTGTAATAACCTATAATGAAAAAGAATATGAAAAGAAATATATATATGTAATTGAATCACTATGCTGTACACTAGAAATTAACACAACATTGTAAACTGACTATACTTCAATAAAGAAAGAAAGAAATACAAAGATCTGTTCCTTCTTACTATATTGTTTGTTGTGTGTCCTTTTCTTCTTTTAGAAGATGTTAATTATATCTATCCTCAGAAAAAATAAAATAAAAATAAAATTTTTAAAGATACTATAAGTTGAGGAAAAATCCCTTGCTTATAAAATGTATTTATTTATTTAACCTGATAAACGCTGCTATCAAAGCCCTATAGCTAAGCCAAGGCCATCCATTGTTTCTGTCAAATAGCATATGGAGAGAACTGAGTATTTTCCTGTGCACAAATGATAAATAATACCCGAGCCAAAGTATTATCATATCTTCCCTTCCCTTGACTTTGCTCTGCTTACCTTTTCCCTATGAGCCCACCATTTTCTCCACCACTGTCTCCCCAGGCTGCTACTATCTCTAAAGAGTAGTAATAAATATGATCGAGTCTCTGCTACACTTTTGGCAAGAAGGAAAATTTTCTTGGACACAGTAGATGTAGACCTTATCTGTCTATATTGTTGATGAGAAAAGCACGCTGGAGGACATGTAAGCTTTAATGAAGTCTGAATAGATTACATCTACTGCTTCCCCAGGATCCGCATGACATGGCACTCACAGCAGAAAACAGAATCAGTCTGGCACATTGACTCACCATGGGATCATAATGCTAGCCACACACTGATTTTTGATTTCTTAAGTGCTGGAAAATTGATTGATTTATCATTTGTTCCAGTATTTTCCCAAGTATCTAAGTGTCTATAATTTCTTGGACTATAATTGTTTCCCATTTTAAAACATACACACACGCATACACGGGGGCACGTGAGCGCACATGCACACACTCACACACAGTTTTCCCTTTCTCAGGCTGTAGGGATCCTCCTGGACTCTCAAAATTAAGAGCTCTGGGGACTCTAATGAAATTCACCAAAACTTTAACTGCCCTGAGATGAATATTATCAAACCTTGCTCACTTTATTTTGTTCTCGATTGTCACTATAAGTTAGCCTAATTACAAGGAAATTGGAAAAGGGTGGTGGGCTCATCCAAGAGTCTGTCCAAGTAAATGTAGCCCAGAAAGTACTCATTCATTCATTCATTCATTCATGTGTGCGTGCAGGCATTCACCCATTCCACACATATTTGTTGAGTGCCTACTGTGTGTCAGGCCCCGGTTTAGTTGCTAAGGATGCTTTAGTAACCCTTTTAGACAAGTCTCTGCTCTCATGGAGAAAATGATGTAATGTGGCAGTTAAATGAACAAATAAACAATTTCAGATGGCTATAAATGTTATGAAGTATTTAAAACAGATGATAAACCCAGAGAGACTGGATTGGCTGGTGGAATGCTACTTTAGAGTTTTTCAGGGATATTGGCTAAGAAAGACTTCAGAATCTGTACTATCGCTCTTTTTGATTCCCTTCCTTCCTCCCTCACTGCTTCTACTCAGTCTTCTACAATGAGTTTCCTTCATTTTACCAACCTCCAGACATTGGGATACCTCAGGGATCATTCTGAGACTTCATTTTGATCTCCATTCACTCCCTAGATCTCATCTAGCCCTTTGATTTTAAACGTATTTTGTACTTTACCCTTAAATAAACAAAGTATGTATAGAACGCTAACATTGTCTAAGAAATGGGTAGGGTAGAATACAAAAATACACATGCTTTCAAGAACTGTGACTGTCTGAGACTTTTATCCTATTTGCAATCTAACAAGATTGACTGCCACAGTTGCATGGATTCTGGCAGAAGACTCAACACACTTGGGTCTTGAAATTTCAGCTTATATTTCTTTCAACAATTAACTAATTTGACTATTAATTAATGTAATTCTAATTGCCTTTGGAGAGGGGATTGAATGACTATGGAATAAGGTTAGAAAGAAGACTTTTCAATGCATCTCTTTTGATGTCATTTCAGACCTATTGATTAAATTGATAAAATTAAACTTAAAACAACTTTTAAAATACATTAATCTTATAGTTTAAATTTGACACATCTAATATCTAAAATTCTGGAGGGTCGAATGTATCTAGAATCAGTCCTCTTGTCATTACCTCCCTGCTCCATGCCCATCCTTGTTTCTTTTGGATTAGTTTTTCAACAGTTTCCTATCAGCATAATTGCATGCCTACATGAGATTGTCTACACTGCAGTCAGAGTGATCCTTTTAAAGTGTGCAAGATTATGTCCCTGTAAGATCAAGGCACTTCTTTGCTCAAAACTCTCTGATCACAAAGGAGAGATAAAAGGGATTTATTACTCACAGAAATAGCCTCATTAGTCAAGAGAATTGGCATTTGAGCCAGTTCCACAAGCTCCAGTTCCAAGGATGGCATGAAAAGGACCATGTAATGCCTGCGCATGCAGTGGGCTACATTACAGGAAAGGAACTGTGAGCTTAGGGAATCTGAATATTTTATAATGGGCAGTAAACCTGCCTGCCCTATGCTCCCAAGGGAGACACTATCTCTACCTTCCAAGGCTGTTAGCTATACAAACATCCTTGAAAAGATAGTCTGGAACAAAGGCAATCTGTGACTCTTAGTTCAGAAGCTAGGCAGAAACATGAGAGAACCATGGAGAATGATCTCCCGACATGTCTTCGCTTGCACTCTTTTTTAAATGGAAGGATAAACAAAAATTTCTTTATTGAAGTATAATTGATTTATAATATTGGGTTAGTTTCAGGTATACAGCCAATTGATAAAGTTATTTTTCTTTCAGATTATTTTCCATTATAGGTTACTGCAAGATTTCAAATACAGTTCCCTGTGCTATATAGTAAATTCTGTTGCTTATCTATTGCATGTATAGTAGTTTGTATTTGTTAATCTCATACCCTAATTTATTCCCCGCCTTTTCCCTTTGGTAACCGTAAGTTTGTTTTCTATGTCTGTAAGTCTATTTCTATTTTGTAAATAAGTTCATTTGTATCATTATTTTAGATTCCACATATAAGTGCTATCATATGATATTTGTCTTCCTTTGCTTGACTTACTTCATTTAGTATTATAATCTCTAGGTCCATCCACGTTGCTGCAATTGGCATGATTTAATTCTTTTTTATGGCTGAGTAGTATTCCATTGTATATATATACATCACATCTTTATCCATTCAACTGTTAATGGACATTTAGGTTGCTTCCATGTCTTGGCTATTGTTAAGTAGTGCTGCTATGAACATTGGGGTGCATGTGTCTTTCCGAATTAGTTTTTGTCTTTTCTGGTTATATGCCCAAGAGTAGGATTGCTGGATCTTATGGTAACTCTATTTTTAGTTTTTTAAGGAACCTCCATACTGTTTTCCATAGTGACTGCACCAATTTACATTCCCACCAACAGTGTAAGAGGGTTCCTTTTTCTCCACACCCTCTCCAGCATTTATTATTTGTAAACATTTTTATGATGACCATTCTGACCTGTGTGAGGTGATACCTCATTGTGGTTTTGATTTACATTTCTCTGATAATTAGTGATATTGAGCACTTTTTCATGTGCCTGTTGGTGATCTATATGTCTTCATTGGAGAAATGTCTAGATCTTCTGCCCCCTTTTTACCTGTTGTTTGTTCTTCTGTTAAGGAGTTGTATGAGCTGTTTGCATATTTTGGATATTAACCCCTTGTGGGTGTCTTCATTTGCAAATATTTTTTCCCATTCTGTAAGTTGTCTTTTTGTTTTGTTGATGGTTTCCTTTGCTGTGCAAAAGCTTTAAGTTTGATTAGGTCCCATTTGTTTCTTTTGCTTTTTATTCTTTTGCCTTGGGAGACTGATCTAAGAAAATATTGCTACGATTTATGTCTGTGAATGCAAAACATTTTTTAAAGTTACTGAGAGACAGAGGGAACAAGGTGGGAGGGGCAAGTACAGAAGCTAGATATATTCTCTGAATATATCTTGTTTTGTATATTTGATTTTGAAACTCTTTACTTTAATTAGAAAGCAAAATTACATTTTAAAAAAGCAATCCCTAAAAACCAAAAACTACATGAAACAAATGAACCAAATTGTCTATTGAATCGGCAGAAAAACCACACAGAGAATAATGATTTCAAGTTACTATTTTTAAGTACAGTAATTTATCTACATCTCCCTAGGGGTTTTCTCTAGAGGCAAAAGGAAATCCAAAAACACCTTAACTCCTTTCAGCAATCATGTTAGTGCTAGTGTTGGTATTGGTATTCTGAGACTGTTTCATGTAATTTGTTGATGAAATTGGGAACCAAAATTTTTGGCATAAGAAAATAAGTAAAGATGCAGATTGAATATCAAGAGGTTAAATAAAACCCTGTAGTCCTGAATTTGAATTAGAAGCGTTATGTGTGACTTTACGATGTAGTTCATCTTTATAGAAAAAAGCATATATGTATTTCCAAGCTCTGTCATTGAAAAGGTATAGAAACAATGACCTTTGTTGAGTCCCTTGGGAGTTGGACTCTTCCTCTGCCAATGCTTGCTTGCTCTCCCCGCCTCTCCCAAGTGTCCATCCCTAGGGTGCTCCCTAATGAACACCCTGCATTCTAACAATCAGCCATGGAAAACGCCGGGTCCTTAACATTGAACAGTCCTTCCTCTTCTGACATGTCCCAAAACGACTCCATCCAAGGACTGCTAACCTGAATGTCAATTATAAAGCCCCCCATTTCCAAAAATCCTTCCATAATAGAACACTTACCAATCAGACAGCGTCTAAGCATTTCTTCCTTTTCCTCTATAAAACGTCCTCTCTAACATCCTTGAACCCAGGCTGAAATGAAAATGATGGTAGATGGGTTCCGTTGCCGCGAATGTATGAATGAAGAGCTAGTGTTCATTTTGTCTGGGACTTTGACACATCTCAGAGTCAGCTTCCCAGGGAACCCAACCTGTGACAATTTATCTGTTCATTTGCTTGTTGTCTGTCTCCCCCAACATTCCCTGAGAGTAGTAGGGGCCCTCGGTGTCTCCTATTTCTCCAGCCAGTTAGGACAGTGCCTCCCACTGGAAGGTGCTTGATAGCTATTATGCTGGATAAGCGAGTGAAATGACATTTATACTGAGACCTGAATGACAAGGAGATAGGAGGTACAGATCACGTGGAAGGGCATTTGGGGTGTTGGGAACAGCAAGTAAAATTGCAGAAAGAGCTCTTTCCTTCCCATTTTGGTTCCAGTTCTTTGAAACTGTAATTAAGTATTTGGGACAGTTCAAAGATTTTTGTTGGGTCTTTGTTTGGGTATTTTTTTCCTATTTCTTCCTCACTCCAGTTCCAGGATGACTTGATTTTTATAAATTTAGCCAAAAGCCTACAGACCGGCATATAACTCAACAATCTTAACTTTCTGTTAATGAGCCCTTATCAAACCTCAGTTGGTGCCCCCCCCATTATTTATACTTCAGTGCTCCCCAAAACATTTATTTGTGGGAAGACATGGTAGTTGATATGAACTTGGCTTCAAGGAGCTTAGTATCTGTCAGGAATCTGTTTCACCATTACCCCAGGGAGGAGACCAGCATCTTTCTGGGTCCACAGCCCCAGGGACAGAGGGGAGACTCAGGTGAGAGTCATCTGGAAAGGCTTTTCTGGGAATGCCAGGCTCCTGCCACTCCTTGCCACTCACACACATTCTGTGCACAGCCTGACTACATGTATTTTGGTTTCTGCTTTTTTTTTTCTCTAATGCTTTTTATTAAAGTAAAATTTGCACATGGTTAAAACATCAAATACTCTAAACTGGTTTATCTTACCCTTCCCACAGTACTCTACCTCAATTTATTCCTCCTTTGACTCTTGGATTATCTTCTGAGGTTTATCTTTATATCTCTGACTAATCTGCTTCTACCACTGTTTACTTATCACTTTTAGATATTCTCTGTTCACTTACTGGCACAACAGTTGAGGATTTTGCTCGGTTACACAACACGCCCCCCCACCTCTTCCTCTTCAAATATGATTAGAGCCTATTTTTAGCTCATTCATTGATTTTCTTTGTATTTCTTTCTTTTGCAGGTTGCAAGCTTTTATGAAAAGACTGATAAGCTTTTATTATCCTACGTAAGAAGGAGGAACTAGAAAAATGGATTAAGGACTATGTATACTTGGATAGGTCTTGTTGACTGGCTGAATTTCATCCACTTTAGGGTGAATAGGCTATTGCTTTGGGGACCCCTAAATGCTAGATGCCCTCATGTTTGCACGTGGGACTTAATGCTGCTCCTGCCTTCATCTGCCCTGCTTCCCCCTTCCCTGGCCAGATTATTCATTAGATGTAGTTAGAGAGCAACCTGTCAATTTTTAATATTTTGTTGTGTTATTATTATTATTATTGCTGTTATTATTATTGCTCATTGTGCTTAGACACTAGATGCCTGGCAGCTGGACATCCTGGGTGAAGTGTGAGAGAGATGGGGGGCACCACTTCCTCTGTGGCAATCTGGTTGTCCTTTTCACTTCCACTGAGCCTGCTGGCTCCCAGCTCTCTGGGTGTGCGCCGTCCTTGCCTGCAGCCTGTGCTGCACGAATTCTAGGCCAGCAAGCTCTCTTCCCCATCACAACTGTCTTCGGCCTTCCATCAGCTGTCCTCTCCCTGGAACTTACTGGAGTCCTTCATGCACGGATACGCCCCACTCCTGCCACACACTCCTGACTGTTCATGCTCTCTTCTTTGTTATTGGCTTATATGTTTTTCCCCCTATTCCTTTATTATCATTTTAATGGAGTGTCAGAAGGAATAGGAAATAAACAGTCCACTCTCTTGAACTGGAGGCTTACAACGTATTTTACCATTAAAAATGCTCACGAGGTGACGCTGATAACCACCTCCCCCTCCCTCCCTTGGAGTCTCACTGTTGACCTAAACACAGTCTGGTCCTCCCACCCCTAGTCTTCCCCCGCTCAGTAAAAGGTTCTTACCAACATCCCCCTAGCTGGTCACAAAGCCGAGTTTCATCTGACTCCTTCTTTATCCTCAATCCCCACATCTAATCCTCTAGTAAGCGCTGTCATTTCTACCACTTAAAAGCATCTCCTGGGCAAAAAGGGAAATCTGTCAGCCAAACTGCTAAAAATCCTAATTAAAAGCAAAAACACATTAAAAGAATAGCACACTCTCACCAGGACTCTAATTATCAGAGAAATGCAAATGCAAATCAAATCTACAGTGAGGTATCACCTCACACAAGTCAGAACAGCCATCATTCAAAAGTCTACAAATGATAAATGCTGGAGAGGGTGTGGAGAAAAGGGAACTCTCCTACACTGCTGGTGGGAATGTAGTTTGGTGCAGCCATTACGGAAAGCAGTATGGAGATTCCACAAAAAACTGAAAATAAACTTACCTTATGATCCAACAATCCCACTCCTGGCCATACATCCAGAAAAGTTGAAAACTTTAATTTGAAAAAAATACATGCACTGTAATGTTCATAGCAGCACTAGTCACAATAACCAAGACATGGAAGTAACCTAAGTGTCCATAACAGATGACTAGAAAAAGATGTGATATATATATATACACACACACATATACACATATACATATATACATACATACACACAATGGAATATTATGCAGCCACAAAAATGAAACCATGCCATTTGCAGCATGGGTGGACCTACAGATTATCATACTAAGTGAAGTAACTCAGACAAAGACAAATATCATATGATATCACTTACATGTGGAATCTAAAAAATAATACAAATGAATCTATACACAAAACAGAAATAGACTCAGACATAGAAAACAAACTTATGGTTACCAAAGGAGAAAGGGACGGGGAGAGATAAATTAGGAGTATGGGATTAACAGGTATAAACTACTATACATAAAATAGATAAGCAACAGCACTTACTATATAGCACAGGGAGCTATACTTAATATCTTGTAATACCTATAATGGAAAAGAATTTGAAAAAAGAGTATATATATATATATATATATATGTATTGTATATATATATGTATCTATGTGTATATAACTGAGTCACTTTGCTGTACACCTGAAACTAAGACAACGTTGCAAATCAACTACACTTGAATTAAAATAATAAAAATAAATTAAAATATAGCTCAGTTTTAGAGTGTGTGCTTAGCATACACAAGGTCCCGGGTTCAGTCCCCAGAACCTCCACTGAAATAAATACATATGTAAATAACCTAATTACCTCCCCTCCACCCCCAATTTATTTAATAAAAATAAAAATACTAGCAGGAAACATATAAGCACTCTTTTATAAAAGTGTAGAATGGCCTAAGTTGATCCAGAACCCAAAGCCATAAAAGAAATGATTGAAATTAATGACAAAAAATTAAATATTTCTGTATAGCATAATAGTACCATACGCAAAGTCAAAAGACAAGCAACAAACTGGAAAAAAAGATGATTACAATTCAAATGATATATATAAAGAGCTTCTAAGAATCAAAAATACAGTGCCAACAGCCTGAATGAAAAATTGTTGGAGGTTATGAGCAGGTAGTTCACAGAGAAGGAAACACAAATAGCTTTTTTTGAGGGGAATAGATTTATTTTCCCATATTGACAAGTATTTATTGAGAAACTATCATGCCACTTCCTCTAGTTAATAAATGATGAACATGATAGTCATGGCTCTTACACATGGGAAAAAAATGTTCAACCTTGCTCATAATAAAAGAAAGAAAGAATTAAAACTACACTGAGAAATTCTTCATTTATCAGGTTCACAAGCTCCAAAAATTTGATAATCCAATAACTGGTAAAGATGTGAGGGAAAGTCTCTCTCAAACATTGCCGGTTGGGATTGTAAGTGGGTAGGACCCCTGGGAGGGGTGAATAACAACGTCTGTCAAAACTACAAATGCCCCCAGCAATTCCACTTCTAGGAACTTGGCCTCCAGATATGCTCACACAGGCACAAATTGGCATATGCAGCATTGTTTGTAATGGCAAAAGTTTGGAGACAACCTAAATGCCCATCACTAGGGAAGAAGTTCCATAAATTATAGCCCGTGCATTCAGTGGAACACTATGCAGTCATCAAAATGAATGAGCCTTCTGTTTAGATACTAGTATGGACTGAGCTTCAAGATACATCAAGAAAAAAAAAGCAAGATAGAGAACGCTACATAAAATATAATTTCATTTGTGGAAATGCATTTTCTTACATATGAAAGCAAAATCTCTGAAAGAATATATAAGCAATGGATACAGTGTGTTAATTCTGGGGAGAACTAGGTGGTTGTTAGAAGAGAAACTTTGACTGCATGTCTTGTTGTACCTTTTGAATTTTGAATCATGTCAATGTATTGCCTATCCAAAACAAATTTTTAGACAGATTTTAATAAAATCAAGTATATCTCCAAACTGCCTATTCCGCCCCATCTCCATTGCCACTTCTGTTTTCTTAATGACTCAGCGACTTAAATGGGTCCTCCTGCAAGGAACCTTCCCTAACTATTCTTTTCTTTCTAAGTAGTTTTCTATCTCTGCATCATGTTCTTTCCCATCACTACACTCAGTGATAAAAAATACTACAAAGGTAATTAACGCTTTGTTCCATTCATTCATTCATCCACCCATCTCTGGTCAACTGCTTCCCTGCTCCATGAGGGCAGGAAATTCTTAATGATTGATTCATCGTTGTAAACCTACCACTTAGGTACTATCAATGTTTGTCACATGATTGAAAGTTTACAAAGAATGAGATTGTCTCACATTGATATTCGTCTCAGCAAGGTGGATCAGGGTGGACACTATTGCTCTCAGTTTCTACATGAGGAAATTAAGGCTCAGAAAGGATTCATCTGAGTCCATACAGCTGGTATAGTGGCAAAGCTGAAACTTCTGCTCCCAATCCAGGGCTCTTTATGACAGCAAATCTATACCCATCACAATCTTAGTGACCAACCTGCTGGAGTCCCACCACCACCCCGACCCCAAGGTACCCATCCTTACCACAAGGTACTCCAGGTAGATTTCCAGGCTGTCATCCACAAATGTAGAGGTTCTTAACAGGGACCCCCCCCCCCCCCCGCCACCAGTGGATTTCAGATGTATTTATTTAATGGAGGTACTGGGGAACTGAATCCAGAATCTGGTGCATGCTAAGCATGAGCTCTTACCACTTGAGCTATACCCTCCACCAAAGCCATCAAGGTTTTTAGCAGCTTCTCAAAGAGTCTGTGACATATCTCCACCAAATGAGTTCCCACATCACAGATTCACCCACTACAGTTCAGAAGATGTTCATCTTGCCAGACAGTGGGGTTGTCAAGGAATCTGAAACTCTGGCTTTGGGATTACAAGTATAAGCCATGGCAATGGCGTTGATGAGGACAGAAAAACAGAATCAACAGAACTGAATGCCTCATCCTCAGCACCACCTTAACATCTCCATTCTTATTCCCAGTTATCCCCGAAAGACCAGAAAACACGTCCCTTTGTTTATTTACCCTCTGAAGCAATGAAGCATTCAAAAAACAATCTGTAAAACATTTTGCATCTTTGTCTCTCATAATAATTTAGCCTACCACGAAGTGCACCACCGGATCTGTAGACCAGTGCAAAATCCAGTTACAAGACTTGAATCTTGTACAGTCAGCGGTCTGTCATAACCCTCGGTTTCTCAATCACAGATTCAACCAGCCGCAGATGGAAAATACATTCTCCCTAAAATTCCCAAAAGTTCCAAAAAGCAAAATTTAAATTTTCCAGGCGCTGGCAACTATTTACATAGTATTTACATTGTATTTACAACTATTTACATAGCATTTACATTGTATTAGTTATTATAAGTAACCTAGCAATGATTTAAAGTATTCGGGAGGATGTGTGTGGGTTATATGCAAACATATTTTATATAAGGGACTTAATTATCCACAGATTTTGGTATGGGGGTAGGGGGATGGTCCTGGAGCCAATCCCAGGAGGATACCCAGGAATGACTCTAATTTACTTCTTCCAGACAATTTCCTTATCGACTTCAAGGCTTTTGTGAGGAACAAATTAACAATTGCTCAATATATTGTGAAGCAGAGTGGAGAAGGCAGCCTCTAGACAGAAAGATCGACAAAACAATAGTTTCTCTTCTTTAGTATTCCCCCTCCTCCTCTTCCAATCCTCTTTCCTCCCCTCTTTGGGGAGAGAACCAAGGCTGATTTCTCTTCCTGCATTACCAATATCCTGTTCTTGACAAAAACACCCTCAGGGTGAAACTCTGCTGCTCTGGAAATAAGACAGTCTTGAGCTAGAAATAAACCTAACTGGCATGCATATTTTCTATGTAGCTTTGGGCAAGTCATACGCTCTGTCTGAAGCCCAGTTTTCTCATCCATAAAATAGGAGTAATACTCAAATTTGTGGGTAGTGCCAGACCCTTAAGCATTCAGTAATGGTGGTTATTATTGTAACTGTGTGCTGTTTCCAGCCCAGGCCCTCGGCCAGATTCTCTTCTGTGGAGCAGCCCGGAACTATGTCTGCATAGAGAACAAATAAACAGAAGTAGGAACGTGTAATGGAAATGGAATCATACAGTACGTAATATTTTGTGTAACGCTTCTTTCATTCAGCATAATATTTTGCAATTCATCTATGTCCTAGGTATATCAACAGTGGATATATTCCATTGTATGAATATATCACCGTTTCTTTAGCCATTCTGTTGATGCACATCTAAGCTGTTTCCAGATTTTGCCCATTATGAATACAGCTAAGACTATTTCAGTACAAGTCTTTCTTTGAACGTGTTTTCATTTCTCTTGGGTAAATACCTAGGAGTGGGTCATCGGAAAGGTGCATTTTTCACTCACTATTTCCCACTCCTGTCAACAATCCATGAACATTCCAGATGCTCCACAGCCTTACCAACAGGAAGTGGGTTTTGTTCCACCAGTCATCATGTAGAAGGAAGAATTTGTTGAAGCGAAAACTTCTCTCTTTCTTTTTGATGTCAACTTCCTCATTAGATTTTTGAGGCCTCATGTGGCTCTCTAAGAACTCTTCCTCAATCTCTAGTCAGTTTTGAAGACAAGTAACCTCTAGCCAGAGAGGAACTCACCTGAACAAATTTGGATTTGTTGAAATAAACAGAAGATGCATGAAAACAAAACTTGATCAGCCTCCCAGACATCATGAGAATCACTGAGACTTGTCCCCTGAAAAAAATGCACAGCCTACAAGTTGAAATTATGTTTTATTCAGTGGGCTTTTTGACGACTTAAACCCGGGAGACAGCCTCTCAGATAGCACTGAGGGACAGTTCCAAAGAGGTAAGGGAGGAGCCAGAATATATAGGAGTTTGCAAAAACAAACCAGGTAGTTGACCATCAAAAGATTTCTGCTAATTAAAGAAAAAAACAAGCATCTCAAGGTAGCAAATTTGACAGTTTTCTATGTATGGGAAGATGCAAGAGTCTGGGCTCATAAAAATCATTCCTTTGATATGTACCTTAGCTATCTAAGGCCAGTATCTTGCTTTTCTTCATCCTGAATCCCGTGAGGGTGCACAGTCGGATCAGCTGCAGTGGCTGAAGGCTTGATGGCCACAACATCCTTGGTTGACTGATATGTCAGGTGACATTTTTCAGCCACAGACTCAAGTTACTTGACTGGTCTATTTTTTTAAAATATTTTTGTTGGGGGAAGTAATCAGGTTTATTTATTTATTTATTTTTAGAGGAGGTACTGGGGATTGAACCCAGGACCTTGTGAATGCTAAGCATGCACTCTACCACTTGAGCTGTACCCTCCCCTCACCCCAGATTGGTCTATTTGAAATCTAATTTCCTGAATAAATATTGAAGTGCTATTTGTTCAGTAATTCAGGATTGACTAGATACCAAACCTCATCTGTTAACTAAATCCCATTTGGACAAGCCCCTTCCAGGTTTATGAAATCCATTGCAAGGGAGGATTTGAAATTCCCGTTACCAACAAGCTTAACTCGGGCAAGATGGCTCCGAGCCTCACAAAATTTTGTAGGAGGAAGGGGCCCTGAGGTTCACCTCGCCCAGCGGATCTCAAACTCTAATATGCATAAGAAACAGCTAGAATTGGCAGACTGGTCAGACTCAGACTTACTCTGTAGGTTGGGGTCCAGGAATTTTCATTTTTCAGCCAAAGCAAGCCTCTACCTGTTTCTCACCCCAGTTGTCTGAAGATCTCAGACCACATTTGGGAAAAACTGATTTAATCTAAACATCTTCCCCAACAAAAAACCAGTTTATGGCAGAACATTTAAGAGGCACCACAACAAAAAAGGAAAACTGATTTCTTTCATTTTATTACTCTTGGAATCTCCTAGGCCCAGCTGCCTTGAAGGAGAAAAAAAAATGTAGTATATTTAAAAATCTATTTGCAAAGCTTCTCCCATTGTACAGTTTCTTATTTTTGAGTTGTTAAAATTCACTATTTTGGGGAGGAGGTAATTAGGTTTATTTACTCATTTATTTATTTTTTTAATGGAAATACTGGGGATTGAACCCAGGACCTTGTGCATGCTAAGCATGTGCTCTACCACTGAGGTATTACCCTCTCCATGATTGCTTATAAATTTGTAAAATAGTTACTAAATAGACCAAAATTCCTTTAGTCTTTAGATAGCATTTCTGTAGGAAGAGTTGAAACATTGCTTTTTAACAGAGTTGAGTTATATTTGACTTAAAACCTTTACCAGAAAGAGGCATGTAAATACCAGCACATCTATAGGATGTGCTATTGTTCCCTTGTGAAAATTTGGAAGGAGATTCATTCTTGATTGTACCAATGACTGATAGCCCCCAGGTGATGAATCCAGTGATGTCTGCAGTCACCATGCAGCTGCTCCACTGTGTTAACAATGAAGTTGGCTCCATTTGCTTGCTTTATTCTGCTGCAGGACATAAAATATATTACGTGATTATGCAGGTATCCCTCAAACGAAAGAACGTATGCATTCCAAAAAAAAAAAAAAAAAAAGCGTGCTGTAAAGTAAATTTGGATTAAATGAATCTGACTTAACCCATTGACTTCTATTATAGAATCAGAAATACTTACCGCAGGGGTGGGAAAATTGGTCCTTGGATGTAATACATTTATACTTAATAATGCAGCAGCGCCTGTAATGAGACATATTCAAAGGGAAAACAATAACTCTCTGATAAAATATTAACAATAATGCATTCATACTGAATATAAGTCACATTATTTTAAAACCACTGCAAGTAGAACTCTAAACAGCACCACATTCCAGAAGCTTGATTGTCTGCTTCACATGTGGTTTCCAAGATGCAATCAGCTATTAAACTTCCAGTTTCCCAGCCCTAAACTACAAAATACTCCATAAAAAATGTTTATTGTCCAAAGTAATTATTTTACCATTTATGCCCCATTCTGAAGTGGGGGAAGAATATTAGTGCTCTTCTGCCCTTGAAAATTGATCCAAGGCAAGCCCACATTACCTACTTGATTTGAGTTTCAGATAGGATTGCCAGATAAAATACAGCGTACCCAGGTAAATTTGAATTTCAAATAAACAATGAATATGTTTTTAGTATAACAGTTGGGACATACTTATACTAAAAAGTTATTCACTGCTTATCTGAAATTCCAATTTAACTGGATGACTGGTCCTTTTATTTGCTAAATCTGGTGACCTTTAATGGTTAGGTCCTACCAGGGTGATTATTTCTATTTGTCCTAATTTATTTCTATTTCCGTATTAAAACACAGTTGTTAAATTATTACTTTAAAATAAAGGTGTCCTCTGAGACATCCCAAAATAAACCTTAGTGTGTTAGAGGAAAATGAATACTTCTTATATTGATCTGCTTCTCACCATATGTTGCCTTAGCCTTATTTAGATATTTTAACTCTTACCTATATTGCATTCAACATCATGCATGGAGAAATACCGAGGGAGTCTATAAGCTCTTGGTGACCTACGTGAAAAAGAAAGACATGAACAGGAGGGAACAAGATAGTGAAAACTCTAAAACAAAAGACCAATTCTCTGAACTAGTGTCATATAGGTAGAGATTTCCACCTCCTGAACATTTAGGGGCCTGAATAAGAAATGATACCTGCAATTAGCTGATAAATTTGAAGAATTTAGTGAAATATTATTTATATATTATTTATCCAAAATGTGATTTAGTTAAGCTCAAATAATTTTTTTCTTACAATTTTTCAAATCCCTTTTAAATGGAGAAAAGCTCTGTATTCCACTATGGAGTTATGTTTAGGCTGTGTTGTTAAGGAAAATGCAAGGAGTAATGGAAAGGGAAGATTATTTATATATAACTACATGGCTTTATTTTCAAAAAGAAACTATGAAGCATACACCAAAAACTGATAAAAATGGTAACCTATGGAGGAAAACGGGGAAATGATCGACGCCAGATCTTCTTGAATGTATCTTGTTTCATAGATTTCACTTTGGAAACACAAGTGAGTTACATTTTTAAAAAGTAAATCAGGAATTAAAAAGGCACTCCTTAAATATTAAAAAAAAAAAAAAAAGAAAGAAACAAATGAACCTGATGTACCCCCAAATTCCCATCATAATCACTGAGAATCATTTGAAGTTTCTTTAAAACAATATTTTTGAGGTGGGACTCCTGGATTGGCAGAGTGAGGATCTCCATAAATCTATACTTCCAAAGAAGGAATTAAAACAAAAGCAACAATTGTCAAAATAAACTTTTTTTTTCAGAACTTTGGAAATTAACCAAAGGCTTACAATAATCCGAAAAACAGTCATTCAAGATAAACTACTTAAACCTCAGTAAGTACAGTGAGTTTGTAACAGTTTAACTTGTCTTGTTTTTATATACCTCACCCCAGCATCTGTAGAACACAACAACAGTAATATTCATATTCTTTTCAGGTGCACATGGAACTTTCTATAAGTTAAATCATACATTAGGCCATATTACAAGTCTTAATACATTTAAAAGGAGTGAAATCTTACAAAGCATGTTCTCTAACCACAATGAAACGAAATTAGAAATCAATAGCAGAAGAAAATTGGGAAATTCACAAATATGTGGAAATTAAACAACCACTCCTAAATGACCAATGAGTCAAAGAAGAAATCGGAAAAGAAATTAGAAAATACTTTGAGATGAATGAAAATGAAAATACATTGTACCAAAAGTTTTTGGAAGCAGCTAAAGATGTACTTAGAAAGAAATGTATAGCTGTAAATACCCACATTAGAAAAGAAGAAATATTTCAAATCAATAACCCCACCTTCCATCATAAGACACTGAAGAAAGAAGAGCAAACTAAACCAAAGCAAGCAGAAGGATGAAAACAGGAAAGGATTGAGAAGAAATAGATGAAACAGACAATAGAAAAACACTGGAGAAAAATCAATAAACCCAAAGTTGGTTCTTTGAAAAGATCAATAAAATTGGCAAACCTTTAACTGGACTGACCAAGAAAAATAAGAAAATACTCAAATTACTAAAATCAGGATAAAAGAGGCACCATCACTACCAATCTTACAGAAATAAAATGAATTATAAAAGAATACTATGAACAACTGTATACCAACAAATTAGGTATCTTAGGAGTATTGGACAAATTCCTAGAAAAACATAAATTACCAAATCTGACTTGAGAAGAAATAGAAAATCTGAATCGACCTACAGAGGTAAAGACATTGAATTAGTAATTTACAAATTACTCCAAAGAAAATTCCAGGCCCAGATGGCTGCTCTGGTGAATCCTACCAAACTTTCAAAAAAAAAAAAAAATTAATATCAATCTTTCACAAACTCTTTCACAAATTAGATGAAGGACCCAGCAATTCTATTCCTAAGCATATTCTCAAGAGAAATGAAAACATATCTGCATAAAAACTTGTACATGAATGTTCATAGCAACATTATTCCTAATAATAACATTAACATAATGTTAACAATATGTTATAATAACATTATGAGGAAAATATATGACATTATAATAATATAATGTTGAAACATTATAATAATAACATTATGGGGGAAAAAAGGTGGAAACATCCCCAAATGTCCATAAATTGATGAATGGATAAACAAAATATGGTATATCTATAGAATAGAATATTATTAAAAAGGATGAAATACTTTTACATTCGACAACGTGGATGAACCTTGAAAACATTATGCTATATGACTCAGCCACAAAAGACCACATATTTTGTGATTCCATTAGTATTCCATTAATATGAAATGTTCACAACAGGCATAGAAACAGAAAGTAGATACATGGCTGCCTGGGGCTGGTAGCAGGGTAGCAAGAATGAGGAGGGTCTGATAATGGGTATGGGTTTTTTGGAGGGGGCTGATGAAAATGTTGGGGGCATGAAACTGTTATGGAAATGACAGGCCAGCAAAACAAGCACCACTCAGAGGGTTGGAGTACTCAGATTTATTATGCCAGTGGGCTCAGAGGGGCTTCTGCTCCGAAGCTCTGAGCACCTCCAAGACATGTGCATGAGTTTTTATAGGGTTAATTACAAGCTTGGGGTATTCGGCCAACAGGCATGGAACAGCTTTAGCAGCATCATTATCGCAAAAGTGGAGGCAGGGAGGCAGCAAACCAACATTTCAAGACCAGATATGTCTCTTTGAAAATCCAGCTGGATAGCAAAAAAAAAAAATCATGAGCAGGGAATCAGCAAACCGACACTTAGTAACTTAGATTTACGAGTTAGCCCAGCAGAACTCAGATCAGTAATCCGACACTTGTTACACTTAGATTTGTGAGTTATCTTGATAGCACAGCCCGGCTTTTCCTTCTCGAAACCAAATTTTATGGCAAAGGAGAAAAAAGATACAAATATAAAATTAAGGGGAAACCTTACAATCTTAAACTTGAAGTGGAACTATCCATATAAATTTGTGATCCGTTTTCTTTTTCTGAAAAATACATAATTCCTAGCTCTGTCCACTAACAAAGGAGTAGATATTATGACAACTCAGCGCCCAGACTGTGATATCTAAATCTACTTTCCACTAAAAGGAGCCAAAGCTCCTTAAAGAAAGAGCTGATTCCAACGTTAGGGGAAGAAATTGACAAGGTTAGCCTAAAACACCTTGTGCCATAGCCAAGAAAGCTATCAAAGTCTACCGAAGTTTTGTCAAAATGACACAGAAACCAACTTGAGGACACTTCCAGTGGCCAAAGAGGGGAAAATTTGAGCATCAATAGTGAATGCAAAGGGTTACAACACATCAAATATATAAAAATCCATACATCATAGAGATGCTAACAAAAAAAACAACTTCATTAGTCAACTTTGCTAGGGTTATTATTATTATTTGGAATACAGATATAAAGACATGTGCTGGGCAGAATCGTCAAAACGGCCTCCGAAAATTCCTATCCCGGGTTTATTCAAACACTGAACTAGGTTTTGCTGTGAAAAGACTCTGCAGAAGTAATCAAAGTCTCAAATTAGTTAGTCTTAAAATACAGAGACTTATCACAGTGGGCTTGATCAGGTCAGCCCTTTAAAAACAGGGAGTTTTGGGGGGGAAGGTCATAGCTCAGTGGTACAGCACATGCTTAGCACGCACGAGGTCCTGGTTTCAATCCCCAGTACCTCCATTAAAATATAAGTAAATAAATAGACCTAATTCCCCCCCGACAACAAAAAATTAAAATGAAATTAAATAAGTACTTTAAAATCAAATAAACAAACAAACAAAAAAAGCAGGGAGTTTTCTCCAGCTGGCGGCAGAAGAGGAAGTGAGAGATTCAAAGCGTGAGAAGGACTCCATGGCCACTGTTGGTCTGAAGATGGAGGGAGCCACATGAGAAGGAATGCAGGTGGCCTCTCGGAGCACAGAGAGGCCCCAGCTGACAACCAGCAAAGAAACAGGGATCTCAGACTCATAATAGCAAGGAACTAGATTCTGCCAAAACCTGAATTAGCTTGGAAGCAGATTCTTCTCCTGAATAAGATTTCAGCTCAACTAATACCTTGACTTTGGCCCTGTGAGACCCTAAGCAGAGACTGACTGGACTTTTGACCTTTAGAACCGTGAGATAAGAAATGAGTGTTATTTTAATTTGCTACATTTGTGGTGATTTGTTATGCAGCATGAGGAAACTAATACAAGAGGGAACAAATCAGAATGTATCCTACTTTTTCTGTACAAACTGTATTTCAAGGTGTCTTAATCAGCTCACACTGCTAAACAAGTTACTACAGACTGAGTGGCTTAAATAGCAAACATTTATTTCTCATGGTTCCGAAGGCTGGGATGTCCAAGATCAAGGTGCTTGCAGATCCATTGTCTGGTAAGGACCTGTCTCCTAGTTTGCAGACTGTGATCTTCTTGCCATCTTCACATGGCAGAGAGCAGAGAGAGAGGAAGCAAGCTCTCTTGTTTCTCTCTTTCTCTCTCTTTTTTTTTTTTTTTAAAGTGAAAGCAAATTTATTTAGAGAGATACACATTCCATAGGCAGAATGCCGTCCATCTCAGAAGGGAGAACGGCCTCCTGTCTCTTCTTATAAGGGCACTACTCCCATTCATGAAGGCTCCATTCTCATGACCTAATCATTTCCCAAAGGCCCCCATCTCCAAAACCCAACACGTTGGAAATTAGGGTTTCAACTTTTGAATTTGAGGGTACACAGACATGCAGTCTATAACATAAAGTAATAATTGGTGGGAGAACATTCTTCTTTATAAAATAATTCTAGGCAATAAACGCAAAAGAAATGCTAGAATTAGGAAGCTACCATTCTGCAACACCATATGAAATCACAAACCTAGACAATGATCATCAATAACTGCTTAAAGGCGTAAGGTAAAAGGTTGGATCAAACTGACAGCACCTAAACCCTCTAACCCATCTTAACATCATACAGGGTGAAATCTCCTGCTGTCATACAATGGGATGTGCACAACACTACCTATGTGGTATTCCTGTGAAAAGAACTAAATCTGAATTGAATCACACTTCCATAAGAATATGTGAAAACACAGTGGAAGAATAGGGCCAGAGGAACACGCTAAATGACACCATAAGGATGGAATCAGCTAAATGTAGACCACAAGAAACATCTTCAAGCAATGACCCAGAAGGAGACTTAACAGGTATATCAACCAAATGAAATGTGTTGACCATGTTTGAATTCTGATTCAAACAAAGCAATCATAAAAAAATTTTCTGAGACATTTGGAAGATGTAGATAAGTAATATTAAGAAATTATAATTAATTTTATTAGGTATAATAATGGCATTATGATCATTTTTTTAAATCACAAATATTTACCAAAGCTTTTATCAGTAAAATGATGTGGTGCCTAGATATATCTTAAAATATTCCATAGGGGGGAAAAAAAGAAATAGGAATGGGACAGATGACACAAGAATAGTAAAATGTTGACCATTGTTGAAACTGGATGATGGGTAGTATTTTGTGTATGGCTGAAAATTTTCATAATATAACTTTAAAACACACACACACACAAACACACACACACACACACACACACACACACACACACACATACAAAGTCTTTCAGTCAGCATGCAAAGTAGATGCTCAAAAAAATTATTACATTAAAAAAATTCTACTATGAATTCTGTAACCATTGCTCTCCTCTGTGCCCTTAAGTAGCTGGACAAAAAAACCTGACCAAGGATGGTCTTGTTGCCGAAAGATTGGCCCCTGTCCCTGAAAAGCCAAATAACCCAGAGACAAGGTCTTGGAGCTTCAAAGAAAAGAAGCAGTTTTATTGCTTTGGCAGGCAAAGGGGAATCACAGCAGACTAAGTGCCTTCAAAACTGTGACCCCCACCTTGAGGATGAGATGGGGTGGTTATACAGCCATAGCTCAAACAATACAGCATCCAGAATGATCAACAGAATCACTTTCCCTTCAGAAGACTTAGAATGGTGACATGATGTATCCAGGCAACCAATTCTATGGAGGCTACTGGTTAGATCTTTTTATCTCGTAAGCACTCAAGGTGTGGTCTTCTTGGTAATTCAGGCTATTTTGTAAGGTTACAGTCCTGTGACCTTCTCCTTGGAGAAGGACTCAGGGACCAAGCGTGATTATTATTTTCAATTACTGGAATAAAGTAGACACCATAAGATCAACAGCTTTAGTTTTAACAATGGGCTTGGAACTATGAGTAGCAACCGGTCAGTCAGGTCAGTTGACCATTTTAAGGGCAAGCATAAGAATAAGCAAACTGTTAGCCTAAGGGTGGCCATTTTATTAATCCTCCTTCAGTCTTTTCATGACTCCAGTCCTCATATCACTCAAGAGTGTGAAGAAGGGAAGCAGTTCTTGAACCAGGTACCCAAAATACCAAATGTAAAAAGAAATTATTTATAAACTGACCTACAATAACCTTGAGAATTTCTATTCATCAAAAAACCTTTTAAAGAAGAATTAAAAGGTAACCCTAAAGTAGGATATATTTAAAGTGAAACTCCTTGTCTTAAGTCTGTATTTTTCCCCAGCCACACTCAGCCATAAGGACAGACATAGAGTAGAGTAGGCAGAGTTAGGTTTACCCAGATTTGGGTTTTTGTCCTGTCAAGTACCACAGGGAATAAATCAATATTCTAATAAACTGTAAAAAAAACCAAAAAAAAGTACCCCAGGGGACCATGAGCCAGGGGTTCGGGTTTTCAATGCATGAGAGTGACTGTAAGGCAACAGACTTTAACGGCTCAGATTGCAAAGGAACTGGGGTTGTGACGGCAGAGGAAGAGTCAAAGATGCTCTGTACGCAGCAAGGAAGGGTAAGGAGGATACTTACTCCATCTTTAAACCCAGTGGTATGAGGGGTAAGGGAGAGAAAGACCTCACGCCCCTTTCATGAAAGGCCTATGGGGGAAGCTGTGTCCTGAAGTTAGAGCAGAAAAGTGTAGATTTAGAGAAGAGGTTGAGGCTACAGAATGTTTTCCTGACAACGGACCTTGGGTTCCTGAGTGCATGGGAGAAGGGTATATTATTAGTCAGGGCTCTCCAGAAAAACAGAACCAATAGCTTACATATAGATATATAAAAAAAAGATTTATTATGAGGGATTGCCTCATGCAATTATGAGGCTGAGAAGTCTCACAATCTGCCATCTGCAAGCTGCAAAGAGAGCTGGTGGTATAGGTTCATTCCAAACCTGAAGGCCTGAGAACCAGGGGAGCCAGTGGTGTAAGCCCCAGTCTGAATACAGAGGCCAAGATGGCCACTGGAAGGAGAAGATGGACGTCCCAGCTCAAGCAGAGAGAGCAAATTCCCTCTTCCTCTGCCTCTTTGATCTATTCAGGCCCTCAACCGATTGGCTGATGCCCACTCCCATTGATGAGGGCAATCTTTTTTACTCAGTCTGCTGATTCAAATGCTAATCTCTTCCAAAGACACCCTCACAGACGTACCCAGAAATCATGTTTAACCAGCTACCTGGGAACCTCTTAGCTCAGTCAAGTTGACACATAAAATTAACCATCACTAAGGGTTTGGGGTCAATGTGGAGCAGGGAGTAAGTCACACTGAGGCATATACAGAGGCACTAGTCTGCTGGTGACTGAGGTACCCAGGTATGTGACTCATCCTGACGATCTTTGAGGAGAAGGTGGGTGATCAAAAAGAGTTACACCTTCCCTCTTTGGAATGATCTGGTCTAGGGTGATGAGAGCTCAAATGAGGTCCAAGGCAGAGATGGATAACAGAATCCCTGGAATGCTAGAACCAGCATGACGGTAAAACAGAAAAGTCAAATGTGACTCGGATCTTTCTGGTCTGAGTGACTAAAGTCATGGGGATATTCTTACCTCAAGTAAAAAATTCAGTAGTTATATAGGAGGTTTGACAGAGCAAATAATTAGTTTGGTGAAATAAGGAATAATTACCATAGGATTAAATTAACTCAAGAACATAGGATGGTTTCAAACAGTGAAAATGTTTTTGCTGCCGAGTCCAAACTTGTTCTGCTTGCCGCACGACAGGCCAATAAATCGGGAGACGAGCTGTTGGGCCAAGGAGTAGCGACTTTATTCGGAAAGCCGGCAGACCGAGAGGACGGCAGACTGATGTCTTGGAGAACCATCCTGCTCTAGTAAAAATACAGGCTCCTTTTATACAAAAAACAAGGGAGAGGGTGTGGTTGGTTGTTGTAATCTTCTTGCTGCAGGCATTCTTTGTTCTTGCAGCCATCCACGTGGGCCAGGTCATGGTGTCCCTGTAAACTTCCAACAAAAGTTATTCTCTACTACATTTTGATTAAGACTTTCTATGAAATTGTCTTTCTTTCTGAAGAAAAACTTTTAAGCTTCAGTCCTTCCTAGGAAGGACCAGAGAATAAGTATTAAATTATTATAAAGCAATACTGAAACAGTGAGCGAGGTGTCTTGTGTTTTTGTTTTGTTTTTCTTTAATGTGCTCAATGTTTATTGGAGTTGGCATGTGATGTTCCAGTTTGGCTATTACAAATAGTCTAAGGCAAATGCAAATAAAAAACTACAATGCAATACTTCTAACCACACTCCACAAGGAAAAAAAAAAAAGAAAAAGAAAAAGAACTAATACTGGAGTGGGAGGGAAGGGGACAGGGCACAACCGCTGAAGGAATGACACAGCAGTTGAGGACAGGACAAACTGGTTAGAACCAAGATGGCGGAAGTTTTCACTTCCAGTAGACCTTGAGCCTCATGGCACACCCACAGGTGCCATGACAGTTCCTAGGCTGCCCATAAAAGGTCCAAAAGTGGGCAGGGGGCGTTTCCTGGAAGTCCTCACCCCTTCCCCAAAGTAGCTGGAATAATCCTCCTACTCATTAGCATGTGAAATACACAAGCCCGTAAAACGTAACAACCCTGCACCTCGTGGTCGCTCTAGCTCTGTCTCTTGCCTTCTGAGATGGCCTGCACTCTGTCTATGGAGTGTGTATCTCTCTAAATAAACTTGCTTTCACTTTACCATGCCTTGCTCTTGAATTTTTTCCTGCGCAAGGCAAGAACCTGTTCTCCCCCAACAACACCAAGTGCTGGCAAGTATATGGAGCGTGTGACTCTCCCAGACACTGCTGGTATGAATCAGTACAACCACTTCAGATTAACCATTTGGCAGTGTTTACTAAAAATGAACATACCACAAGTTTCTTCTGTACAGCACAGGGAACTATATTCAATATCTTCTAGTAACCTATAATGAAAAAGAATATGAAAACAAATATACGTATGTCTATGTATGACTAAAACATTATGCTGTACACCAGAAATTGACACAACCTTTAAACTGACTATACTTTTCAATAAAAAAAGAATGCCAAAAAAAAAAAAAAAAAAGAACGTACCCATATCAGCGACTCCACTTCCAGGTGTAATACCACACATATGTTCACAGCAGCACTTTCTATAAAAACCTCCAGCTGGAACTAACCCAAATATCCATCAATGGCAAGATGGATTAATAAACCCACTTCATTAGTTCATACAATGAAATACTACAGAGCAATAAGAATGATGGACTACAGCTCTGCAAAATAGCGTGATCTAATTTTGTGAATATAATGTTGAGCAAAAGAAGCCAGACCACAAAAAATAATGCCTACTACATGATTTCATTTATATAAAGCAAGAGTCATCAAACTACAGACCATGCGCTGGACACATGTTTTTGTAATTAAAGTTTTATTGAAACATAGTCACATTCATTCGTTTGTGTATCATCATCAGCTGAGTACTTGTGACAGCGACCATCTTGCCTGCTAGTCTAAAATATTTATTAGCTGGCTCTTCAAGAAAAAAATACGCCAACCTTTCATGTACAATTGAAAAACAGGCAAATTAATCTATGGTGTTGGAAGTCAAGACCAGAAAACTGTAAATATTATTATGAGTTTGTCCTCTTCTTAAAAATCACTAAAGAAAATTTCACCTAGACCACATTTGTGATAACTATTACAAATAAGAATTTCTGATTTTTATTCATTAGTATTGTGTATATTATTCTGCCCTCACTAAGACAGGTTTCCATGGACACGCTCAAAAGGATTGTAGTAGAGGTAAAGCATTAGTTTAGAAAATATTGTTTCTGTAAGTTTAAGACTAATTTAACCAAGGGCAATTTTCATATGCACACACGCGTGCACACATACCCCACAGGTGACATCTGGCAATGTCTGAAGATACTGGTTGTCACAAGTTGGGGTTGAGGGTGCTACTGGTGTCTAGTGGGTAGAGACCAGGGATACTGCTAAATATTCTGCAACACACAGGACAGCCTCCCATAATAATTACCCAGCCCCAAACATCAGTAGTGCTCAGGTTGAGAAACCCTGGTTTGATGAATGTCAAAATAAATTTAGTGCCTCTAGAAGAAGTCAGATATAAAATGATAATAATAGTAATAATAAAACTAAAGCAGTGCTCTCCAACAGAACTTTCTGCAGTGATGGAAACTTTCTATATCTGTGCTGTTCAATAGCCATTAGCTATTTCCCAAAGGGGAAAGCTGGGGGGGCAGGTAAATTAGGAATTTAGGATTTGCAGATACAAACTACTAGGTATAAAATAGATAAACAACAAAGACGTACTGTATACCACAGGGAACTATATTCAATATCTTGTGATAACCTGTAAGGAAAAAGAATATGAAAAGAATATAGATACATATCTATAATTAAATCACAATGCTGTGCACCAGAAACTAGCACAACACTGTAAATCAACTACTTCAATAAAAAAAAAAAAAACCTTATGCTTTCCTACGTCTTCAGTAATATTTATCCTTATTTCTTGACTCCAGTTCAAATTATTTATTTAAACTTTGCTTTGGGGGCCTCCATGACTATTTTTGTGTGGCTTTAATTGTAAAATTAAATTTAAATATTAAAGATTGTAAAATATTTCAAACATAAAAAATATAAAAAATAATATATTAACATATACCCACCCACTATGTTGCCTTATTCAGGTCATTTTTTACATTTCTGAGCATTTTAAAACTTTTTATTACAGAACATTTTGAACATAACACAGAAGTGGATAGAATAGTGTAGTGAATCTCCATCATGCAGCTTCACTAATTATTAACATTTTGTCAAAATTGTCATTATAGGTCTTTTAAGAAAATTAAACTTGATAGAAACAGTTAAAACTAAGATTTTGATCACGAATTAATTTTGTAATTTTTAGAGTGTCTTTTGTGCATTTTTTTCCTTTTAATCTGTTATTGTGCTGCACTACATTGATAGATTTTCTGATGTGTTCTTTGCATTTCTATGGTAAATCCTACTTGGTCATCAATTATTATTATTTTCATATACTGTTGGATTTGAGTGGCTTGTATTTTATTTAGGATATTTACAACACTGTTCATAAATGAAACTTGTTTATAATTTTCTTTTCCCATGTAATCTTTGTCCTGTTTGGTATTAATGTCATACAATTCTCATCCAATGAGCCGGGTATTGAAAGGTAGTCTCTATTTCTTAGGCACAAAGTGTTACATTAAATACTAAGTCAAGTTTGTTAATTGTGTCTCACAAAATTTCTGTCCTATCTTCAACCTCTGTAGTCTATATGTTTGTTTTTATATTCTTACTTTTTTTGGTTTGTACACTCTATCAATATAAGTCATAAGAGAGAGTTTTGTTAAATGTTCACAATATAATTGTTAATTATAAATTTCTCTTTGTAATTCTATCAGTTTGAAATTATGTTGCTAGTTGAACAAAAGTTCAAGAAATGATTTCATCTCTTTACTTTAAAGCTTTCTATACGTTGGGGTGGTGGGTATAGCGGCAGAGAGTGTGCTTGGTGTGCATAAAGTCCTGGGCTCAATCCCCAGTGCCTCTGCTAAGAAGGGAAAAAAAAAGCTTTCTTATGTTGTTTCATTTAGCTGTGACTTTTATGAGCTGTATGTCACTGGATTTTGTTTTATCTACTCAATCTTATCGTCTCTGTCATTTGTTGAGTTTATCTGTAAATGTTTCTGATGATGACTAACATATCCAAACCAATTTTATCTTCTTAGCATTTGTTTTCTGTTTACTTATTCCTTTTCATTTCTTTTCCTACCTCGGCTAGTTTGAAAATTAGAGATTGCATTTCTATAATTCTAGTAGCTATCTTTAACGTTTCTATCCATACTTAAGTATAAATTTTCTTAACAAAATCTAAAGTTATTCAGTATTTTTATCCCCTCCTGAACATAACACAGATTTTTAATACTCTTTAACTCTCTACTGAATTACCTCTCCCTCTATAATAATTATATTGTTATCTAGAGTGTCGTTTTTACTTTTTTAATGCAATAAATTGTTTTCTTTTTAAGGTCATGGGCAACAGGTAATTAAATTTGCTGACATATTTTGTCAGTTTCTAGTCTCACTGCTATTTCTCACACCCCACTCCTTCCCTCTGGGGCTCACTTGTGTCCTCGCTGAAGTACATTCTTTAATAATTCTTACAGTGTAAAGTCTGTGACTGACTAATTTTTCTAGCATCTAGGTATGAAAATGTCCTTATTTTGTCCCCAGTTTTTTAAAATGACATTTTAATAGGAAATAAAGGTCCAGGTTGCAGTTATTTCCTGTCAATACCTTGAAGATACTACTCTATTATCTATTGATGCCATGAGGAATCTGCAATTTAGACTAATTGTTGTACCTTTGAAAGTAAGTTTTTACTCTCTTCAATAACCTTTTATATTTTCTCTGTATCATTGATGCTTTGCAGTTTCACTTCAATGTATCTAGTTGCGGATTCTTTTATCCTGCTTGGTATTCAGCACTTTTGATCTAAAGACCCATGTCTTCAATTTTAGAAAATTATCAGCTTTTATATCTTGAAATAGTGTTTTGCTTCCATTTCTCCAACTCTCTTACTTTAGAATTCCTGTTTTCAATCCTCCATGTCTCTTAACTACCCTTTCATGTTTGTTTTTATTTTTGTTTTTTGCTTTTGGGTTTTTTTGTTTGTTTATTGTTTTGGTGAGGGGTGGGGAATTAGGTTTATTTATTTATTTTTAATGGAGTTACTGGGGATTGAACCCAGGACCTTGTGCATGCAAGGCACCCACTCTACAACTGAGCTATCCCCTTCCCCCTCATGTTTATTTTTAATCTTTTTTTCTCTGTGGGCTCTGTTTTAGGGGAGTTCATAGGGACTACTTTTCAATTCACAGAAGCTGTCCCTTTAACTGTGTCCAGTCTAGAGTTTATCCTCTCTATTGTTTTTTTTTAATTTTTCAATTGTATTTTTATTTTAAAATGCATAATTGATTCTTTTTCATATCTACCTATTCTTGTTTCTCTTCTGCTTATTTTTATTCATAATTCCATGCACTTGTGAATAAAAACTATTCTTTCATTATTCCCTTTGAACATTCTAATCTTGTTAGTTAAAAATCTTTGAGGGCTGTTTCATAAGTTATTATTGCCTGCAATAAATAAATAAAATATTGATTTATAGTTCATGTATCTTGGCCTTAGATTTTCATATGTGTTTTTGAAATTTTGACTGGTGAGGTCTTTTGAATGGCCAGTGGGTGGATCTCCTTTCTCCACTGTCTTTTTCCTATCCTCTCTAGAATTTCTTTTTTCTTTTTCTTTTTCTTTTTTTTTTTTTTTTTGAAAGGGTAGGTAATTAGGTTTTTATTTATTTATTTATAATGGAGGTACTGGGGATTGAACTCAGGACCTCATGCATGCTAAGCACGAGCTATGCCCTCAACCCCCTCCCCCAACCCTAGAATTTCTGATGAACCCTTCACTCCACTCCCAGGAAGCTGAGTTCAAAATCAGGTTTTATGATGGCTTTTCTGAAGTCTTGTCTGATAGTATCCAATGGATGACTTGATTTAGTTCCAGGTGCCGAGGCTGTATTGGTGTCCTCCCCCCTTACTAGATCTACAGCTTGCTAAAAGTCAGAGTCTCTATAAATTATTGGCAATAGCCTCCTCCACCCCCCTCAATCTTTTTACTAGATGAGAAAGTACCATCCCTCCACTGGCTTTAAGCAGAGCCCTGATGACTGTCTTCCTTCCTATACGGGTTCGATTTAGCTTCCTTTATCCTGCAGAACCACTATGAGCGTCCAGAATCCTGAGGCTTTATGACACCATCATTTTCTATCCCTGTTCATTTTCTGTCCAAGCAGTTGTTTACCTTGCTTTTAAGTCCAGCTATATTTTTTTTTCCTTTTTCACTTTTATGTCATGTTTGTTGATGCTATAAATTTAAACTAGAAAGAATGTATTGTGTGCTATCGTACCAGAAAGCCAATTCCATAACTTGTCACAAGTTGTTCCTTTGTCTACCACCTCTCAGCACTGGTCTGTCTCCAAATCGTCAAAACTGCTCTGAAGCCACTTCCTTGTAAACGCTTTCTGGATATAATACACCTATACTATGGAAACTTTTCCGTTCTGCCTTTAACTGTATTATAATTAATTGTCTGTATATCTGTCCTCTTAACGGCCTGACCCACATGTCATAATTATTCTTGTACCTTCCAGAATCTAGCAGATTGTTTAGTGCAGGGTAGGTACTCAGTAAAAGTTGATTTTATTAAGTGGAATAGAATGGAGCAAAAGCCCCAAACACATTCAGGAGAACTGTATTTTAAACACTTACATCCAGCCTCTTAAAGCCTTTGTATCACTTTACTGTTCTTTGAATCTGAACTTTAATTAGAAAGGAAATGGAGAAGACAGATTCAGGAAATATTTCACAGACCGAGTCAATGGGACTTGCTGAGGTAATAGATGTGGTGGAGGAAGAAGACACCAGAATTAATTGCAAGATTTCTAACACAGGTATGTAGACAGCTAGAGACAGTGTCGCCCAACACAATGAACACTGAGGAGAAAGCAGATGTATACGAAACATTAGTTTATGATGTATTGAGTTTGATAAACTTTTCAGACTTCACATGCATGCCTAAGATTGACATGGGGTGCTATGTTTATAATACATTTGAGAAAAATCTCTGGTCACAAAATTTTATCTGGAACGTAAATGGTGTCATATTTTGATAAAGTCATTGGAAATTATCCACAACAATTTAGGAAATGTAATAAATAAAAACATCTTGTGTAAAATTGTCATTCTCTCAGAGTTTGCATAATTTCTCTTGATGAGGCATATAACTGTTGAAGCATTTGCTTAATTGATAATTTGTGCATAATTTTCTAAACTTTGGAACATAATTATCATCACTTGTGTCTGAGTTAACACTGAAATGAAACACTTTGGTGAAACGTTTTAGACACTAACAAAGTTTTAAAGACAGCAAATAAGGAAGAAAGAGGAAATTTTTCATTAACATAAGAACAGCAGGCTTCTGTCAAACTCTGTACAACTTAGCATGTCTCAGGGTAAAATAAATTTGGACATAATCAGGGCATTAATCTAAAGCAAGATTGAATGCAATTTTAATGAGTTAAACCAAGATCAGAAGATTTTAGTTTTAATTCCAATTACCTATTTGAATGTGGACAAGTCATTTAAAATCTCCACACCTCAGTCCCTCAGTCTCCTTATCTTTCAAAGGAATTATCATTTAGGATTCTTCCAATCCTGCCAGTCTGTTATTCGTGGATTTGATCCTCATGCACGCCTCTTGTTTTTCAATTTCTCATTCATTAATACCCACCCTGCTTACCTCAGTCTGTTGGGAGAATTAAATGAACTAATGCATATACAGGAGTTTTGAAAAGTTAAAAATGCTTTGCAAATGTAAAGTATAATGATGTTATAAGATTAAAAATCATGCTGATGAAATTTATTTGAAATTGAACAAGACTCAATTGGCTACTAGCAGAACCTCACTTCACAAATGGTCAAAATGAGGCACAAAGTGGATATAATAAGACAGAGTGTTGGCACCGCTCTCGGGCCCTAGATCTCACCAGTTGGCTTAGGAAATTACATACTTTGATGGCTAGCTTCCATCTGATTACTAAATTATAGCACATGCATATTTATTTACATGTAAACTGTAAACAACTTTTCAACCCTAGAGGCCTCGTCTTCTTTGTCAAGATTTGATATATGATTGTGCCAAAACATTACGTTGATTTTAATTACAGCTGAAAGAGATCAGTGAGATGTTCTCTTGTTACAGATGAGAAAACCAAGGCCAAGCTATTTTAAGAATCTGCTCAAGGTCACACAGCTACCTAGTAACAGAGCTGTTTCCCTCTCGTGGTTTACATGGGCTAGGAAAATATGCCAATATAGATAAAATAGTCTGTATACTATGTTATTCTAAATCATTATATGTTTAATGATTACATATTTTGGACAAAAGTAAAACGTTCTCCTTCAGTATGAAACTGAGGGTGGTCATCAGTTAGATTCGTTAAACTGTAGCTTGCTCAATAACTAATAACCTGAAACCTGTCTTCACTGACTAAGCTCACTTTAATTATTTTTGCAAATTGCAAACCCTTCAAGCTTCAGATAGTAAAGATAATAGATCACAAAAGTCCTTAACCACTCCCTATAGATATGTAGTAATGGTGCCTTACGTTGTTTTTCAGGAAATTGGAGTCAGCTTTTGTCCAGTACAGACCAGCTAAGACTGGCTGGGACCACTAATCCTCAAACCGGGCCTGAGCAAGTATCCAGTGAATGATCTTTTTATGTCAGAGAGCCAAAAACTCCGCCCTCAGAGCATGCTAAGACTGCCGCTTTCTGAACATGCATCCCGTGACACAGCATGTAACTCAGGTACATCTGCTCAGAATACTGATGACATCACCTTTTTCTTGCCTCCAATCATCTTCCCCCACACCTCAGGCTACCTTGCTTCCTAATCCCATAAATATCCCAAGCCCCTCACTTTGGGGAGGCAGATCTGAGACTTGTTCTCCTATTTCCTCGATGGCTGCCTCATAAGTAAACCCTTTCTCTGCTGCAAAGCTCAGTATCTCAGCCTTTGGCTGGCTGCGCCTCAGGCAAATAGACCTGGTTTGGTAATAAATACTGTGGACCTCCAGCTCCTACAGTCAAGAAAATATGCATTTCAATCTTGTTTTTCTATTTCCAAAATCTTCTACTTTCCTTTTTTAAAATCTAAATTATTTGAGTGGTAAGAAAGGGGATATTAAGTATTTATTTCACTCATATTCCTATAAAAACTAGTTGGGGAAATAAGTATATCTCAACCAAACTCTAGATCAAAAAACACAACAGGAATATAGAAAGGAATGTATATATATATATATAACTGAATCACTACGCTGTACACCAGAAACTAACATAACATTGTAAACCATCTATACGTCAATTTAAAAAAAAAACCTACAGAAAGCAGTCTACTTTTAAAGTCACTTTTTTTGTGAAAATTGTCTTCCTTTATAAGCTGAGCACACATTTATGAGTAGCTACGAAGCACAAGGCACTGTGTTAGATATTAAGGGAGACGAAGAAATACTCGTATCCTCAGATCCCTTTCACCCAATGAGTTTGCAATGTAAGTGTCACTAGAAGCGGAATGGCATCTTGCAATGCTGCAAATTTTCATTGCATTATAAATAACTTCCCATTAAAAATTTCCTATGAGGGGGAGGGTATATACCTCAAAGTGGTAGAGCACACGCTTAGCATGCACGAGGCCCTGGGTTCAATCTCCAGAACCTCAAAAAAAAAAAAAAATCTCCAGAACTTCCTCTAAAAAAAAAAAAAATAAAATAAATAAACAAACAAATAAACAAACAAACCTAATTACCTCCCTCCCCCCCAACACACAAAAAGTAAATAAATAAATAATTTCCTATGGAGTTGAATAAATAAATCATTTTGAGGTTATAAGCTTTAGATAGAAAATATATGAATACATATCTTAACATTTTATTCCAATTTCCAACATCATAATTTTAATTTTTTTAATTAATCAGGAAAATTCCTCTATGCATTTCTCAAAATTTATTTCTTTCAGGTCTGTATTTCATTATAAGCATTAGCAAGTAAATTGATTTAGGAGCACCAATAATCTCACTGGATGAAAGACTTTTGTTTTTCTGCTTCATATCTACTTAAGTCCCTGGTCAAAATTTCCAGCCGCGTAGTTTGAGACATTTCTGTTAGTGAATCAGAATAAGCAATGCAGAAGTAGTCTGCATTAGCTAAGGGCCAACTTGTGTTAACCAAAGAAAGGAAGAGAGAAGAGGGGGAGGAGGGAGGAGGGGAAGAGGGGAGAAGGAAAGAAAAGGAGAAAGGGAGGAAGGGAAGGTTGAAAAAGAGGTACCATTCACGATAGCTATAAAGCTCATAAAATATCTACAACTCACCATGAGGCAGTTTTCTATAAAGAAAAGTATAAACTATGGAAGAACAGAAAAGAGGACCCAAACATATTAAGTTCTCTAAAGGAATGATTGTATAGAGACAGAAAGTCCCACCGGATTAATTTATATATGTAAACATTCAAATACACAAAACCAGAATGGTGATTCCTCAAAAATTAAACACAGAATTACTTTACAACCCACTTCTGGGTACATACTCAAAAGAATTAAAAGCAGGGACTCAAACAGATTCTTGTACATCAATGTTTATAGCAGCACTATTCACAATAACCAAAAGGTAGAAAGGACCCAAATGTCCATCAACAGACAAATGAATAAACAAAATATAATATATATATATATATATATATATATATTATATACACACACATATATATACCATAGAATATTATTCAGCCTTAAAAATGAATGAAATTCTAATACATGCTAAAACATGGTTGAACCTTGAGGACGTTATGCTGGGTGAAATAACCAAGAGACAAAAAGACAAATATTGTATGAGCCCACTTATGTGAGGTACCTACAGAAAGCAAATTTATTGAGATGCAAAGTGAAAGAGTTACCAGGGGCTAGAGTGGGTGTCATATGGAGTCATTGCTTAATGGGGACAGTTTCAGTTTGGGATGGTGAAAAAGGTCTGGAGATGAATAGTAGTGATGGCTGGCCAGCAATGTGAATGAACTTAATGCCATTGAAGTGTGCATTTAAAAACGTTTAAAATGGGCAGGAGGCCAGGGGCGAGGGTCACTGGGATGGGGGTGGGGCCGGGGCGCAGCAAGTGAGGCCTGGGTTGGGGGAAAAAATGGTCAATTTTGTTATGTACATTTTACCCCAATAATTAATTGATTGATAAAACATTAAAAAAATACACAAAACCAAAAGGTAAATTGCTCATGGACACACACACACATATCTACTTCAAGGTAATAGTTCATGGCCTGTGTTTTACCTTAAACCATCTTAAATATTCCCTCCAATTTTGGTAAAAAGTCTGTGTGTCTATAAATGTCCAGTAAAGATCTAAAAGGAAACTTATTAATTGACACAACATTGTAAATTAATTATACCTCAATAAAAAAATAATAAATAAAATAAAAATAAAAGGAAACTTATTATCAGTAGTTACCTCTGAGTAAGAGAATGGAATTGGGGGCAGGGAGCTACAGGGAGAATTTAAAGAATCACAAGACCAGGTTGTCTGCTCTGTTTCTGACCATCTGACTACAAATCCAAGGTTCCCACAACCCCCTCCTCGGGTTCAATTCATTAGCCTGAGGCTCACAGGACTCCGAGAAACATTTTACTTACTAAATTACAGGTTTATTGTAAAGGGCTACAGCTCAGGAGCATGTGTTTACCAAACTGGAAACCCTCCAAACCCCGTCCTTTTGGGTTTTTTAGGTTGGGAGGCTTCATTATATAAGCATAGTTGATTAAATCAATGGCTATTGGTGATTAGTTCGACCTCCAACCCCAATCTCCTCCCCAGAGGTGGTGGCGGGGAGGCTGAAAATTACAACCCTCTTATCACAAGATTGGTTCCCCTGGCAACCAGCCCCCTTCCTCGGATTACATAGGGGCTTTCCAAAGGCCACTCATTAACATAAACTCAGGTGAGCTTTTATGAATAACAAAAGCCACCCATTACACCTTTATCGCTCTTATTTTTTAAGAAATTCCAAGGGTTTTAAGAGCTCCGTGCCAGAAATCAGGGATGGAGACCAAATACGTATTTCTTATCGTTAATCACAGCATCACAGCATGTTTGAAATTTTCCATAACAAAAAGTTTTTTTAAGGAAGAAAAAAATCTAAATATAAAAAGCAAAACCACGAAATACTGGAAGTAAATAAAACAGTTGTTTAAATCTTGGAACACAAAACCCCCGAAGTTTCCAAGGAAAAGATTTACAGATTAAACAACGTTAACAGTTTTAAGTTTACATATGGCAAAAGCTCCTAAAAAGGAAATTGGAAAACAGGAACAAAAGATTAGGAGAAAATGTGTTTAACATATACAACAAAGAACAAAAACCCTGTTATTTTAAGAGTTCTTGCGGATTGTCAATAAAAGACTAGGGGAAAAAATGGGCAAGGGATATTAACTAGTAATTCAGAAAAGAAGGTATGTAAATGACCAATTCATATATTAAAATCGTTCTCTAATTTGGTAATAATCAGTGTAAAGAAAATTAAAAGAACAAGGTGCCATTTTTCCCTATTAAATTGGTGCAAATGGAAAAGGTTGATATTATACAGGATTGAGGAAGGTATGAAGGAATACGAATTGACACAGGCTTTTTGGTGGGTAATTGTGAAACTGAGGAGTAACAAAGAAAAGGGGAGCCTGAAATGGAGAAGGACCCTGAGGGGCCCTCCTAAGGACAAAAGCCTTTCGTCTCTCATGCCTTATTTGTAGGAGAAAGGTTTCAGCCTCTTAGACCTTCCCTGAGTTCCAAAGGGCAGATTCAAACAACTACTCATTCAGGGAGTGAGGGAATGAAGAAAGAAATAGTGCTGTATGAGGCCTGGGCCTGGTTCCTCCTCGGGGGATGTGCATTCCAATTTGATACACATCTCTGAGTTCTTGTGTAGGAGCTAAGGCCCCCACCTAGGCGGAACATGGTAATCTTAGGCTGAGCACCAGCATGTGGACCACAGACTGGTTGGAACCAGAAGGCTTATGATTGCGATTCCTGGAACAACTGTTACCTCACCAACCAATCAGAGGAAGGGCACACACCCTGCAGACCTTCCCCCAAATCTTGCCTATAAATACTCTTCCCCAAAAACCACTGAGGAGTTTGGTCCTTCTGAGCTTGAGCTGCTCTATTCTCCTTGCTTGGCCCTGCAATAAACCTTTCTCTGCTCCAAGCTTTGATGTTTAGATTTGGCCTCACGGTGAGTCAGGCACATGAACTTGGGTTCGACAAGAACTGGACTGTGATAATTAAAATATAAAGTATACATTCTTTTTGAATCAGCAATTTTACATCTAGAAATTTATCATACTGAGTTGTATGTAGGCACAAATATATATATATATAAGAGGATTTTCATTGCATCATTGTTGGTAATAATACATAATTGAAAATGTCTGTAAGGGAGGAAAAAATGTTTCCTCTATCCTACTGGATTTTTTTAAATTGAAGTATAGTCAGTTTACAATGTTGTGTCAATTTCTGGTGTACAGCATAATGGTTCAGTCATACATATACATACATATATTCCTTTCCATATTCTTTTTCATTATAGGTTACTACAAGAAGTTGAATATAGCTCCCTGTGCTATATAGCAGAAGCTTGTTATCTATTTTATATATAGTAAGTATCTGCAGTTAGTATCTGCAAATCTCAAACTCCTAATTTATCTCTTCCCACTCCTCCCTCCTCATAACAATTAAGTTTGTTTTCTATGTCTGTGTCTGATTCTGTTTGTAAATAAGTTTATTTTTCTTTCTTTTTTTTTTTTAGATTCCACATATGAGTGATATCATATGGTATTTTTCTTTATTTTTCTGGCTTACTTCACATAGAATGACAATCTCCAGGTCCATCCATGTTGCTGTAACTGGCATTATTTTACTATTTTTTATGGCTGAATAATATTTCATTGTGTAAATGTATCACAACTTCTTTATCCAGTCATATGTCAGTGGACATTTAGGTTGTTTCCATGTCTTGGCTATTACTCTCCTAGATTCTTGAATGAGATCCCTCTGTAATAAAAAGATAGATTAACAGGAGAAAAACAAATTTAATTACAAATCTAAGTACAGGAGTATCACAAAGATATGAGACTCAATGAAATAACCAAAGGCAAGAAGTTTTCATACCTTTTAGACAAAGAAATAATACATTTGTGAAGAATTAACAAGACAGAGGGGTTAGGGAGAAGGGTAATATAATGGTGAAGAAGAAACAAGTTTTGTTTATATAGCCTTTAGCCCTAAATTCCCTGTCTCTGGTAATAAGGATGTGTTCTCCCCTTCTGGTACAGGGAGGGTACCTATCACATGGGAGATTTAGCTCCTACTTTCTTGGGGACAAAAGAGCATACTTCTTGTACCAGCTGCTTCTCAAGTACCTTTAATTCAAAATAATCAATATGGCAAAGTGGCACCTTTTAAAATGACATATTCTGAACCTCTGTACGTCTCAATGATCAGTCAGGGTGGTAATGGTTAAATAAAACATGGTGCTTCCATACTACAGAATACTACACAGCCTTTAAAAAGAATGAGAACCAATAAAAATAATAATAATAAATAAATAGATAAAAATGAGATCAACAAGAACAGATATCCAAGAGATACTGTCAAGTGAAAAAATTTGCAGACTAATACGTACAGTGTAATTATATGAATATCATTCCTCCTTAATTTCCCCAGCATTACTCATATATTACCCATCTGTAAACAAATGAATCTCTGCTCCTACCACTCATTCTGAAGAATCCTGGAGGAGGCTTCAAAACAATTCATCCTGGAGCCTGCTGCGTTGAATTGCCCACACGAGAAGAATCTTTCTCAGAAATCAATGCCTGAAAATTGAAGTCTAACGGCAAGACTTCTGACTTGAAGTAGTTTTGTGTTCTCTGAACACACCACCTTAATCCATATGTCTGTATTTCTTGTCCAGCATTCCCACAGGCCCGTTGACATATTATTTTCTCTCTTCTGGGCAATGACTGTCTTATCTCTTTGCGTATCCAGAACAATTTCAGGTGTGACTCGAGGCGTCTGTTTTACCTTAGACCATCTTCAATATTCCCTCTAATTTTTGGTAAAAATCGACGTGTGTAAATGCCCAGGAAAAGATCTGAAAGGAAACACATCATATTATTCTTAGCAGTTACCTCTGAGTAAAGGACCAGGCTTGATGGGTGAGTGAAAGGGGGAATTTCACTTTTTACTCTATAAACTTCTATATTATTGGATTTAAAATTAAATAAGCCTGGATTTATATAAATGAAATATAACACATATAAAATTTTATACTGCATCGACAATTTAAATCAATCAAATAACTTGCCTGAAGTTTTCTGTAGGATCCAGACTCTGCTACTTAGGACCTCAGGCAAGTCTTCCTTCTTCTCAAAAGCCATTGTTCTACATAGACACTTCCATAAAATTATCTATATTACTTCAGATGAATGAGGCAAGTGACAGAAAATTCTGACTCAAGATGCTTAAACAGTAAGAGAGTTTATTATCCCACATAACAAGAAGTCTAGAGGTAGGCAGGTTCTGGGGCTGGTTGAGAAAGAATCATGACAACATCAAGAAGGACCCAAGCTCTTTCCACCTCTCCACTCTGCCATCTCCAGGATATTGGCTTTGCCCTAGGGCTGCCTTCTCACATGGCTGCAAAATGGCTGCCAACATCTGGGTATTACATCCAGAAATGATTTATGGGGGAAGAAAAGTGGTCTCTAGTACTATTGTCTCTTCCCTAGGAGCCACAAAACCTTTCCTGGGAATCCCTAAGTTGGCTTCCCCTAGTGTATCAATCATCTGCCAAAATTTGGTAAAACCAGCTTTATTCATTTATCTATTTTTAGAGGAGGTACTGGGGATTGAACCCAGGACCTCATGCATGCTAAGCATGTGCTCTACCAGTTGAGCTATACCCTCACCCCTAATCACTTTTGATGCTGTCTGTTCTTCATCCTGCAGCTGCTATTTTTCCCCCATTCCATATTATCATCTCTTACTAAAACCATTGCATTAGTCTGTTTTAAAAAGATATAATTTTTCTAATTATAAAACTATTGCATATCTACTATATACATTTTGGGGAAATCCAGAAAATAAAAAGCACCTGCAATAACACTACTCAGAGATAACGACTGTGGACATTTCTGTGTATATTCTTCTTTGCTTTTCTCTATTCATGAATCCATATACAGAGATAAAAGATTTTACTTAGGTTTATAAATTGAGCTCCAACTCTTTCATAGTATTTTCTAATAATGAAATAGTATGAAATTTCTCCATGACCATAAATATTCTTCTAGGTAATCATTTTAAGAGCTGCATTATATTTTCTTATCAAGGTTTCATAATCTAGTTAAACAAACCCTTATTCTTAGATTAGGTTTTCTCCAGTTTTTTTATATTGTGAATAATGCTTAGAATGAACATATTGGTAGGTAAATCTCTGCACACATTTGTGAGGATTTCCTTAGAATAAATAAATAAATTACCAGCAGAGAAATTGCTAGTTCAAAGCACATGTGCATTTTTCCCCATTCATTTTTATTATGAGATACTTCAAGCAATCCTAAAGTCTGCTGGATATGATGATAAATACCTAGGTACCCAGCATCCAGTTTGTCAGACCTTAAGGTTTTGCCATATTTGCTTCAGATCTATTTTCTTAAGGAAAGAAAATATTAAGACATATTGAAACACCCTATGTAGCACACCCAGATCCAATTCTTTCCCTGGAGGAACAACTGTCCTCAATTTGGTGTTTTTCAGTCCCATCTGGGTTTTTAACATATATCTATCTATCTGTCTATCTATTCATTTATAGGTATATGCATGTGTAAACAATGTATGGTACTGCTCTACTTGTTTTTAAAGTTCGTGCTTCACATTTTGTTCCATAACTTGCTCTTTTTGTACAGTTTTATACTTTTGAGGCTTATCCAGATTTACACATGTATCCCCTCGTTCATTTGTTTTCCTAGCTGTTTGTATGGTACCTATTACATGACTATGCGATCAAATTTTCATTTTCTTCTTGATAGACATTTATATTGTCTCCTTTTTTCACTGTTAGAAACAACATTGCAATAAATATTCTTGGAAATATCTTCTTGCCTATATGAGCACGAGTTTCCAGCTGGGCTGGAATTGCTGGGGGCAGAGACAATGTGCGTCTTCAGCTTTACTGGACTGGTCTCCAAATTGGTGGCACCACATCACCCTGCCACCTGTACTGTAAGAGTTTTCTTTGTTCTACCTCCTCACCGCCACTTGGTTTGGCCAATGTTTCGATCCCCCTTCTCCAACCCCAGCCATGTAGGAGAGTAGTCATTTCTCTGAATTCTGTCACCACGAAGTGTTACCAGTTTTTCATCTTTGCTAATTTTAGGCCAAAAAAAAAAAAAAAAAACCCCACAAGATATTTGATGATGTCTAAATACATTTTGATTCATTTTTTTCAAATTATAAAAATCACAAGTTGTTTTAGAAAATTTGAAAATATAGATATGCCAAAAAAGAAAGAATAATCCCCTTTAATCCCTCTGCTGAAATATAGTATCAAATATCTGACATTTGTTGAATGTTTTACTCTACATATACCTAGGGTGGCTTTTGATACCTAATATTTCCACAAACAGGATTTACTAATGGGTATTTAATATACATGTTATATATATATATATATATATATATATATACACACACACACACACATACATACACGTACATATATATGATGCATATACGTATGTATTTCACCTAAAAAGTACTACTTTTTTATAAGCTTGTTGTTTTCACCAAACAAGTAAGTCACGATCATTTTCTCATATCATCTCTATCTATTCTGGACTGAAGAGTGTTATTTTTATTTATTTATTTATTTATTTGTTTGTTTGTTTGTTTATTTATTTGTCATTGAAAGTACTGGGGATCGAACCCAGGATCTGGTGCTTGCTAAGCATGCGCTCTACCACTGAGCTATACCCTCCACCCCCAAGAGTGTTATTTAAAGACTTCCACGTTTATAGCCATCTGTCTCCCTTCACCACCCAGACACCAAAGACCAAACTGAACCCAGCAACAAGTCCTAGGAAGCTGGCTTGCTGCTGGTTGTATAGTGGTACAACTAACTCAGCCCTACGTGGAAATGTAATTAACATATGAGAACTCTTCAGTACTCAGGGAGGCCAACTCCCACCTCTGCCTTAGAGCCTTCTGCTGGGGACCGCCTACCCTATCTGCCCATCAGAAAACATAACAGGCAACTCCTTTTAGCTGCTGGCTCTCCTGCACCCTCATCCCACATGCTTACGTTTTCTCACCACCACTACCCTTCATTGTAAACGTATTACCTGTATCCTCAGCCTCTTGCCTTCATGGTCCACCCCCTAAAACAGCAAACTCTCCAGACACTGATGCATAGGAAGTTTGATATTCAATTCTCTTATGTGGCCTGGCCCATGTGGACACTTGAGGAGGTGAACTATATTTGGATTTGATTCAGCTTCCACGGCAGAAAAGACTGCAATGGATGTACCATTGCTCGTCTAGACTACTGCAATAGCTCTCACTCCCTCAAGCGTTGTCTTTCTCCCCACTGCGCCTTCTGCTCCACAAATCCACCCACAAAGCTGTAAGTGAGCTTCCTAAAAATTAATTCTGTTATGCCATTTCTCTGCACAAAATACTCCAGTGTGCTGCCCTGTACTACAGGATCAAGCCCAAGTGCCTGCTGCAAGGCCCTCTGGGATCTCTGCTGCTGCTGCCATTCCACCTACCACTCCTGCCTCACTCCGTCTGCTCTAGTAATTCTGAGTTGTTCTCTGCCCTCCTGACGCCATTTCCCACTCTTGTGCCTTTGCATATACTTCCTTTCCTGTCTAGAATGTCTCCCCTTCTTGTTTGCCTGGAAAACTCCTATTCATCCTTCAAAGTCCTATTCCAAAGATACTCCCACCAACTCAAAGTGCCACCCTACGTATTCCTCATTCATTACAAAGAGGAAAAGTTACCTTTACAATGTAGAAGCTGAGCTAATGCCACCTTAACCAGGGGGTCAAAATTATCATCATCATTAATGGGACAAACAGATATCACATGCCCCCAGGGAGATGTACTGAGAATGACACATTGTGGTACTGTTCTTGCCAAAAATATTTCCCCTGAACCTAATCCCAAAGGAATGCTCAAACACTTCCAAATTGAAAGAAGGTCTGCAAAACTGGCCCGAACTCTTCACAAACGTCAATGCCTAGGAAAGACGAAAGCAAAACCAAAGGCTCAGAAATGGTTCCAAATTAAAAGATGCAAAAGAAGCGTAATAATAAATGCGATGTGTGATCCTTGATTCCATCCTGGATCAAAGGGGGAAAAAACAGCTACAAATAACATTATTGGGAGGACTGGTGAGTTTTGAATATGGAGTATATATTAGATAATAATGTCGGGTCAATGTTAAATTTCCTGAGTACGGTCACTGTATTGTAGTTGTGTAGGACAGTGTCCTTGTTCTTAGGACATTCAGAAAGGGCTAGAGTGTTGCTATATCTGCAGTTAACAATGGCTCATCAAAAAGAAGCAAACAGATAAATATGTGTGTTCGTATATCTAAACGGAGAGAAAAGGGAAATGTGATGAAGTCTTAACAATAGGAGAGTCATAGGTGAAGGGGAAACAGGTGCTCATTATTCTGGTCCTGCTGCTTTTCTGTAGGTTAGAAATTTTTCAAAACAAACACTTGGACAGAATAAACAATAAAAAAAAAAATGAACAAAAAGCTTTGTTCCAGGTCATGTTTTCTGTGAAGCCTTTCATGACATCCTCCGTATCGCCCCCAGTCCCCAAAGACACACACATAACACAATGAATCACCCTCTCTTCTGGACTCTTTCATGGTGATCTAGCTCTCTGACCAAACTATAAGCTCTTTGATATCCAGGCCTGGGTGTGTTGTGCTGGGTCTACACAATGCTAGGACTGTACCTGACACAGATTGGATGCTCAGCTGATGTTTTTAAATTAAAAATTTTTTTATTTATTTTTCTTGTCTCTATTATTATTATTTTTTGCACTGGGGGTGGTGATTATGTTTGTTTATTTATTTATTTTTTAAATAGAGGAACTGGGGAATTGAACCCAATACCTTATGCATGCTAAGAGCACATTCTACCACTGAGCTATACCCTTCCACCCTATTATTAATTTCTTTTTTTAAATTGAAGTATAGTCAGTTACAATGTGTCAGTTTCTGGTGCACAGCATCATGTTTCAGTCATACGTATATTCCTTTTGATATTCTTTTTCATTATTGGTTACTACAAGATATTGAATACAGTTCCCTGTGCTCTATCAGCTGAATTTTTTTTTTTTTTTAATTAGTAAAGCTGATTCTTGAGGCTTGGAAAGGATTCAGTAAGCAGGCAGGATCGAGCAAGTTTTCTTAAGCGAGAGGAATGGCTGGAGCAAAAGTAAGGTATTTTGCAGTTACCAAGAACATTCGATTGGTTTGGTCAGAGCTGCAGATATTTATATAAGTGGAAATGCCTAGCACACAACAGATTCTTAATAAAAATTTGGTGAGTCAATGAATGAATGAGATTGGAAAGGCAGGCTTGGAACAGAGGGGAAAGGGCCCTGGCCGCTGACTTGAGAAATCTGAACGTTAACTAGTTCCTGACACCCAGGGTCTTTTCCCAGTGGCAGGAAGAGAGTGTGTTCCTGAGCAAGTCTCTTACATATTTTTTTTCCCTCAGTAAAAAGGAAAAGTAGAGATAAGTGGAAGTCTGAAAGTGACCCATTTCCAAACTCAGGAGGAGGAAACATCTTCTCCTCACCCATCCAGGAAAAGCTCTACAGTGGAGTTTTAAGACATCCAACATCCCTCAGATGAAAGGGCATTACAGGCTGTTGGCTGGAAAAAGAAATAAATGAATCTGTTTAATACGAGCCACGCTTGTCTTTGAGAAGAGTGTACAGAATTATTTGGGTTAATTTTACTACATTTTTAGAGTTTAAGGAGCACATCTTTGCACACAACCCAAAATGATAAGGAGTGAGGGGGAAGTAACAAATCTCTCAGCTGCACTGTGAAAGAATTTGTTAGTTTTAGGTTATAGTTGTTTTGAATCTTCAGTCAAATTCTACAAAAATCTTAGCTGAAAGGAAATGCAAATCTCAGGAAGCAATTAAAACAATCTACTTCGGGCCCAATTATGATAGAGTATTGACTTGTTTCAGTATTTTGAACATGCCTGGGAAGAGACCATGGGTGGTGGTCAAAATGACTTGTAGTTTACAAAGCACAGGGGCTTTCTTTTTGGAGAAAGTAGACAAGATCATTGGAGCTGTTCTTTCAGGTAATAAAGTAGAATTAAGTGATAAATCATCTGGGCCGTATGCACAAATGGATAGTGACACAGCTAAATTAGTCACAACTGTTCATCACAGGCCAACTACATGAGAGATAAAGGGCCATATATCAGCAATGTTCCCGTATAAACAGTTCTGATGTGTCTGCAAGCAGAAGCGTGATAATATGGCTACAATCAACACAGAAGTATCACGCGGGCTCGCCAAGCCCAGCCAAACCCCTATCTCCCTGAAGTTTTATAGAGATTAGCATATCACGTGAGCCAAACGCTGCGCCGCAATTTAAAATACGATACTGTTACTTTATACAAAAATGTAAGCCCTGTTCTTGAACACCAATAAAATAGAAGCATTCTTAGATATTGTGTTCAGTGTGGCCTAATAATTGAAGCATAAAATAGATATCTGGTAACAGAACATTTTAAAACATCAAGACAGATAAGAATTTGGGCTTGGAACATAAATGTCTATGAGGAAAGATAAAAAGAAGAGAGATCTGGGGTTTCTCTGAAGACCCAGCTCTGCGGCCAAGTCCTTCCTGTAGCAAGCTGCCATTGCCATGGAAACCAGTGGGAAGGGCAGTGGGAGATTGTGATGCCTGCGCGGGGGGTTTGGGAGGGGTGTAAGGCGTGGGAGGGGTGTGAGGGGTGGGAGGGAGGGAGGGGGCGAGGGTGGAGAGGAGATGGAGACCAGTGACCGGTGTACTGTCCCCCCAAACCCTCTCCAGAGACTTCATGGAGCTGCAGCTTCCTGAACTCACTCCCGGGAGCACTGCCACCAAGCAGCCCGCCAGAGACACCGCTGTCCCGCCACCTTGATGACAACACCTCCGTGTCCCCTCCTGGCCCAGGCTGTCGGGCAGCCCTCGATCCATGACCTCTCCCAGATAACCAGCAGTCTATACATCAGCAGTGGTGTGGCAGCCAATAACAAACTCATGCTGTCTACCAACCACATCACCACAGTCATCAATGTGTCGGTGGAGGTGGCCAACACGTTCTTCGAAGACATCCAGTACGTACACGTGCCCGTTGAGGATGCTCCCAGCTCCCAGCTCTACGACTTTTTTGACCCCATCGCAGACCACATCCACAGCGTGGAAATGAAGCACGGCCGAACGCTGCTGCACTGCGCCGCTGGGGTGAGCCGCTCTGCCGCTCTCTGCCTCGCCTACCTCATGAAGTACCACTTCATGTCTCTGCTGGACGCCCACACGTGGACCAAGTCGTGCCGCCCCATCATCCGGCCTAATAATGGCTTTTGGGAACAGCTTATCCATTATGAATTCAAGCTGTTCAGTAAGAACACCGTTCACATGGTCAATTCCCCGGTGGGTATGATTCCGGACATCTACCAGAAAGAGGTCCATTTGATGATGCCGATGGGAGCCATCCCGGCCAATCCTTGACATCTGCTGCAAATCCTCCACCAGCCTTGAACTGAACGTTGAACTTATGTTGGTAAAGAAACTAGAAACCACCTTTTAGAAGGGCAAGCGAAAAGGAGGGAGGGGGGAGGCGGGGGTCTTTTAGCTTAGTTATGCCTTATCTTTAAAGAATAAAATGCATTAAATGTAACTTGGTGATAATGTTTCTTATCCTGTGGGGGGCAGGGCATGGCTGCTGGGGCCTGGCCAGAGAGGAGGGTGGGGAAGGTGGTGCCCAGCTTAGATGGATCTGCACCCTGTGACCTGCCAGAGGCTGACCCGGGAGCGAGTCTGTGCCCCCCACCCCCACCATCGCACCTGCTTCTTCGCAACCCAAAGCCAGAATCTTCTTTGACACCCTGTGCTTCTTACAGTAAGTGCCAACCTACTGGGTAGGTGGCCTTCTTGGGGTTCTCTGGGAGTCCTGGAGGAGCCTCAGGCCACCCCTGCCCCCACCTTCAACCACAGAGACCCAATTCTGGTTTTCTAGATTATATTTACATATAAAATAGTTTTCAAAAAACCCATTCCACTATATAAAGTTGAAAAACATATTTTCTAGTGCTGTACTATATGGCAGGGTCTCAAGGTGCCCTGGGCAACCCCTCACCAGCCTTTGTGAGAAAGGAACATTAATCCCCTCCTCCAGGGATGCTAAGAGAGAGAGCCCACCCAGCACCAGGCCTCAGTTCCTCTCATGGGCCTTGGTGTGGTAGGCTGGAGCTGCTGGCCAGCACTCGGCTCTGCCACCTCCTCCCGTTATGACTGGGGGCCTCTCAGAGCCTCGGTTTCCTCACCCGTCTCTCCTAGGGTTGCTGAGAGGATTAGATTCCTTAGCATGGGACCTAGCACGCCAATGGTTTCCTGCTTAGAGGAAAGGGCTGCTCTTGCTACTAAGGATGCTCTTTGGCCCTCCTGGTTGGGGATCAGTACATTCATCCTCACAGTGGCATTTCCCCCATCTGTGCACCGCCCTTTGTGTCCATGAAGTGATCTTCCCCAAAAAATCATCCTGTCTGTAAAAACAAATTGTTTAAAGTTCTTTCGGACCCTACCTCAGAGGAGAGATTTAGAGTCTTTTCAGAGTTCCTATTGTGTCATTGTACATAATCCATGTGTAAGCAAGAAGCAAGAGGCACCATTCCAGTCCCTCGCTTCAGCTTCCCCCTAAAGGGTTTGTTTAGAATCACTTCCCTCTGTACACATCTGTTTTCAAATTTTCCTCTTCTTATAAGAACACCAGTCATATTAGGGGCTCATTCTACTCCAGTATGATTTTTCTTTTTCTTTTTTTTATTGAAGTGTAGTTGATTTACAATGTTTCAGGTGTATAGCAAAGTAATTCATATATAGGTATGTGTGTACATATGTATATTCTTTTTCAAAAGATTCCTTTCCATTATAACAAGATTTTAAATATAGTTCCCTGTGCTATACAGTCGGTCCTTGTTTATCTATTTTATATATAGTAGTGTGTGTATGTTAATCCCAAGCTCCTAGTTTATCTCTACCCTGCTTTCCCTTTTGGTAACCATAAGTATGTTTTCTATGTCTGTGAATCTAGTTCTGTTTTGTAAGTATGTTTATTTGTATCATTTCTTTAGAGTCCACATACAAGTGATATGATATTTGTCTTTCTCTGACTGATATCACTTAGTATGATCATCTCTAGGTCCACTCATATTGCTGCAAATGGCATTTCATTCATTTTTATGGCTGAGTAATACTCCATTATATATATATAGATATATCTATATCTATATCTATATCTATATATATCTATATCTATATATATCTTCTTTTTTAACATTTTTTATTGATTTATAATCATTTTACAATGTTGTGTCAAATTCCAGTGTAGAACAAAATTTTTTATATGTATCTTCTTTATACCACAGCATTTAGGTTGCTTCCGTGTCTTGGTTGTTATAAATAGTGCTGCTATGAACATTGAGGTGCATGTATCTTTTTATATTAGAGTTTTTGTCTTTTCCGGATATGTGCCCAAGAGTGGGACTGCTAGATGGATCATATGGTAACTCTATTTTTAGTTTTTTAAGGAACCGCCATACAGTATGACTTCATCTTAACTAATTCCATCTGCATCAACCCTATTTCCAAATAAGGTCACGTTCTGAGGTTTGGGGGGGTTAGGACTTCAACATATTTGGGGAAGAAGATACAATTCGGCCCATAACAGGACTGTCTCCAGTTTTGGGGGAGTATGCATAAAGTGATATAACCCACACAGACACACACACAGAGAAGAAAAGGATCACGTCACTTGGAAAAAGAGAAGTGTCACAGTGTAAAAGTAAAATATGAGTTACAGTGAACAATAATAATGACCATGTATTCGGAAGCTATTATATGCCAAGAACAGTACTGGCCACTTTACAACAGTGTCTCAAGTCTTTTCAAAGGCTTTTCAAAGTAGTTACTGTCCTTATCATACAAATGAGAAAACAGGTTCCAAGAGGTTAAGGAATTTGCCCAAGGCAGCACACAAGTGTGAAGAGATGGCATGCAGACGGGCTCTCTTCTCCTGCATTTCTTTTGAGATCAAGGTAAGTAGATTGAAAAAAAGGATATTTTTGAGCCATTCCCTTGATTCCCAAAGAGTACGCATACAAATCACCTGGGGAGTTTTTATTATACAGATACCTGGGCCTCACCATCACAAATTTAGATTCAGTAGGCAATAGGTAAGGTCCAGGAAACGGCATTTTTTTTTTTTAATTGAATTACAGTGTGTCAATTACAATGTGTCAATCTCTGGTGTACAGCACAATTTCCCAGTCATGCATATACATACATATATTCGTTCTCATGTTTTTTTCCATTAAAGGTTATTACATGATATTGAACATAGTTCCTTGTGCTATACAAAAGAAACTTTTCAAAAAATCTATTTTTATATATAGTGGCTAACATTTGTAAATCTCAAACTCCCAAATTTATCCCCTCCCACCCCATTTCCCTGGTAACCATAAGATTAAAGATTGTTTACTAAGTCTGCAAGTCTGTTTCTGTTTTGTAGATGAGTTCATAGTGTCTTTTTTTTTTTTTAGATTCCACTTATGAGTGATATCATATGGTGTTTTGCTTTTTTTCTGTCTTTCTGGCTTACTTCACTTATAAAGACGATCTCTGGGTCCATCCATGTTGCTGCAAATGGCATTATTTTATTCTTTTTTATGGCAGAGTAGTATTCCATTGTATAAATATACCACAACTTTTTTATCCAGTCATCTGTTGATGGACAGGAAGCTGCATTTTTAACAAGCACCTTAAATGACCCTGATGAAGGCTAAGAAATGTCAACCAAACAGTAGTGAATGCATGAATACTAGGTATTTCATATCTTCTCATCTTTGTCCTTCTTTTTTGAATTATCTCTTTATGCACTAAGACAATTTTCTATGTAAATTTTTTCTTTTTCTTTTCAGTTGTGGGACCTGAAATATAGAATACAGATACTCAACTTTTTTTTTTTTTAACATTTTTTTTATTGAGTTATAGTCAGTTTACAATGTTGTGTCAATTTCCAGTGTAGGGCACAATTTTTCAGTTATACATGAACATACATATATTCATTGTCACATTCTTTTTCACTGTGAGCTACCACAAGATCTTGTATATATTTCCCTGTGCTATACAGTATAAAGATACTCAACTTTTCTTGTCAAATATGTTGCATATGTTTCCCCACTTTATCACATGCCATTTGTTGATGGTGCTTGTTTGTGATTCAAAAGTTTAAATTTATGTAGCTAAATCTATGAATCTTTAACTGAATTGTTCTTGCTTTTGAATGACACTTTGAAGGTTTTCTCCAGTGCATAATCATAAAAATGTTAACTATTATTTCTCCTCATTTATATTTTTTCACTTTTAAACCTTCCCCTCTTTTTTTTAATTTGAAAATTTTCAAACATCCAAAAAGGTTAACCAATTGCTAGCCTTTTGTCATATATGCTTTCTCTCTCAATATAATGCTTTTTTCTCTGACCCATTTGAAAATAAGTTGCAGATACCATGACCCTTCACCCTTGAATATTTCAAAATGCATCATCTAAGAATAAGGACATTCTCCTACATACTCAAAATATCATTATCAAACCTAAGCCAATTAATTAACAGTAATTCTCTAAGACTCAATCCATATTTAAATTTTTCCCAAAATGTCTTTTATAGCTATTTTTTTCTTTCTTAAACAGGATCCAATTAAGAGCACACATTATATTTCATTATTGTATTTGTTTTAATCTAGAACAGTGCCCTCGCTCTTTTCTCTCCTGACATTGTCTTTTTGATGAGTCTGGAACAATTTTGTGGTATAAGGTCCAGCACTCTGGATTTGTCCAATTATTTCCTCTTGCTATTGTTTTACTTGTTCCTTTATCATTTGCATTTTCTTTAAACTCGACGTCGGGTCTAGAGGTTTGATTAGATTTGGGTTGAGTAATTTTTCCTCGAACACTTCAGAAGTGCTGTCATGTTGTGTCACATCAGGAGGCACAAATGTCTCTTTGTCCCATTAGCAGTGATGCTAAGTTTGTTAAAAAAAAATCCTTTTTTTTTTTCATGGAGGTACTGCGGATTGAACTCAGGACCTCATGTGTGCTAAGCATATCCTTTACCACTGAGCTATAATTCCACCCACAGTGGTACCAAGTTTGATCACTTAGTTAAGATGGTGACCACCAGATATCTGCTTTTAAAACTAGTAAGCAATCTGTAGGGCGATACTTTTATACCATGTGAATATCCTGTTTCTTTCATCCAATAATATTAGTATTTATTAATGATTTTTGCCACCATCAATTATTACACTGGGGGACATGTGACACTTAAATCGATCCTAAGTTAATTTTGGTCTCTGGTATTTCATATAAGTTGGAGTTACTTAATTTTTAAAAATAATTTTGAGATGTTGCAAAACCACCATAAATATTTGTCTGCTTTTGTTCCTGCTGGGTTGTTACATCCTCTATCTTTTCTTGTACCGGTAACACATACCTTAAAATTGGTGCAGCTTCATAATCAGCTGTGACATTTGGTAGAGCAATGACGTCCCCCTACCCCACTCCCACCTTTTTCAGAGGTGTTTTTGTCATTGTTGTTGTCAGAGTCTTTCTTCTTCTTTTCTGAAGGAATCATTTTAACAGTTACGGCAGTTTGGATTGGAATTACTATTTTCTTGTGTATTAGCCAAGATTGAATCAGGAAAACCAAAACCATAATAGTTATTTTATCAGAACAAATCTAATATAAAGAACTATTTAAACAGGTATTGGGGGACTGAAAGGCAAAAATAGAACACACATTGTATGTGTTTCTACATAGATAAATATTTAAATAAAAGGTCATCTACCCAGAATGTGAAACTTGATCAGTAAAGTGTTAATCCTATTTCTGGAGTTCATATATCTTAATTCCAAAGGCTCATTGTGCTATAAAATTGTAATTTAGTATACTCACACACACACATACACACACACACACACCCCTTCATTCAATTCTTTTGAGTTCAATTTTTTTAGAATGGTTTTTGCCTGCTAAAACATTTACCATGTCTCCTACATTACCGATGAGACATCCATGACATCACGGGATTATTTGTTTTGACCTAAACTGTTGAGGTAAAGAAGTAAAGATATAAAGGGGGAGGGATAAATTAGGAATTTGGGATTGGCAGATACAAACTACTATATCCAAAACAGATAAACAACAAGGTCCTACTGTATAGTACAGGGAAATATAGTCAATATCTTGTAATAACCTATAATGGAAAAGAATTGATGTATAACTGAATCACTATGCTGTACACCAGAAACTAACACAACATTGTAAATCAACTATACTTCAATTAAAACAAACCATGGAAGTAAAGATACACAATAAGAGGGGTACGTTTCTCTGTGGGTACTTGAGAGCCTGTCTCCAGCTACCTCAGTGTCTTGTTTCCATATGCCTTCGCTATTTCCCACTAATGAAATATAGGAAGGTTGGGGGGGTGACCTCTTGATCACCTTTTGGGAACTGCCTGATGAGGGGAGAGGAGGCAGTGAAAATATGAATTTTATGGTAACCTTTTGGTGCTTGGGCCAGACTCCTTGCCAGGTCCTCTCCATCCAGAGAGATGGATCAAGGTCACATAGCTGTGTTCAGAAAGTGTATTTAACAAGACTTTCTGAAATAGGGCATAATAGTGTTAGAACCTGGACTCATAATTGGCTTCTTTCTTCAGTAGCCTCTAGGGTGAGGGGATAAAAAAATGAGCATGGAACTTGACCAAATTAGAAGGTCTGTGTGATAAATTTGATTGAACTCTGGAAGCTCCAAGTTTTGGCAGATCTGGGGCCTGTGCTGGGGACTGTGAGAATTTGCATTCATTTCCAGCTTTATTGCATGATGCTCAAAGAATCTGGCTTGTATAATTTCTGCATTACAGCACTGAAATTTTCTCATTAGCTGTCTTCCTAAATAGTGGAACATGCATTGTCTACTGGTAGGATTCTAAGTGTGTGTGTATATGTGTGTATATATATATATGTTTTATCATATTTTATTATTTAAAAAAACTTTTCATGTTTGACTAGGTAATATACCTGTGATTCAGCATCCAAATGGTACATAGGGGTATATAGAGTGAAAAGCCTCCTCATCTCTGACCTCTAGTCAACCAGTTCTCCTCCCCAAAGGCAGTTGTTATTAATTTTTCTCATATCCTTCTAAGATACTACTTTATGCATCTACAAGGAATTACATTTGTATTTTCTCTCGTTTTTCAACAAATGGTAGCATTCTTTACACATTGTTCTCTATCTTGTTTCTTTTTGTTTAATAATATATATTACAGATCATGCTAAGTCAGTAAAAGAAAACATCCTTATTCTCTTTTACAATTGCATAGTATTCCATTGTATGGAAGTATTATAATTCATCTAACCTGTCCCTTATTGATGGACATTTAGGCTGTTGCCAGAATTTTGCTATTACAAATAATAAGGCAATTAATAAACTTACATAGTTAAGTTTATGCACATAAATTTATTCATGTGCAAATATATCCACAGGGTATTATTAGAAATGGAAACAGTGGGTCTGCATTCAGGAAAACCCAGTTTTCCATCTGTGTGTCTCCTTTACTACTCATACAACTACCACATACACTCACACAGAACACTTCACTTCTGACACTTCTGGTCACCAATATTTGGAGGTTTTCCCCCAACCAAGCAATTCTCTGCAACACCAGCTGGTGTCCTATAATTTTATTCAATTCTGACACCATCTACCTGGAGATCACATAGGTAAAGGGCTCAGTCCCACAGGACCGCTCCCTCCCCTTCAGATGCCAGTTGTGAGTAGTAGGTCCCCAGGTTACCCACAGCAATTGTGGTTACAAATAGGAGGTTCCCACGCACCCCGACACCAGGTTTAATTAATTTGCTAGAGTGGCTCACAGAACTCAGGGAAACACTTTACGTTTATCAGTTTGTTAGAAGATATAATCACGGACACAGATGAACAGCCAGATGAAGAAATAGATGGGGCGAGGTCTAGGAGGGACCCAAGAGTAGGAGCTTCTGTTCTTCTGGACTTGGGGTGCATCACCCTCCTGGTACGTGGATGGTTCACCCATCTGGAAGCTCCTGGAACCTCATTGTTTGGGGATTTTTAAACAGGTTTCCTCATGTAGGCATGGCTGATCATTAACTGCATTCCCAGCCCTCTCTCCTCTCTGGAGAATGGGGGAGCTGAAAATTCCAAGCTTCTAACGGTGCCTTAGTCTTTCTGACTACCAGCCCCATCCAGGAGCCACCCAGGTCCACCTGGAGTCACCTCATTAGAAGAAAAGATGCTCCTAGTGCTTCTGTCACATAGGAAATGACAAGGATTTTTAGGAGCTCTGTGCCAGAAACGGGGAAGGAGAGGGCACAGAGCAATATATATATTTTTTCTATTATCTCACAGGGTCATAACTTGAAATTTTGATAAACATTGCCAGATTAATTCCTATGGATGTTATTAACACCAACCAGCAATGTATCAAAGTGCCTGCTTCCTCACAGAATCAGCAGCATGGGGTATTATCAAACTTTGTACCTTTGGCCATTCTGACTAGGCAGAGGTAGTATCTCAGTTTACTTTTTTTTTTAATTGAATTTACAGTCAGTTACAATGTGTCAATTTCTGGCATACAGCACAATGTCTCAGTCATGCATATACATACATATATTGGTTTTCATGTTCTTTTTCATAATCTCAGTTTACTTTTAATTTGCACATTTCTTATTACAACTAAGTTCTAGCATCTTTGCATTCTTTTAAGAGCCATTTGCATTTTTCTTTCCATGAACTGGCTGCTCATATCAATTTTTTATTAGATTGTTAGTCTTTTTTTCTTATTGATTTGTAAGAACTCTAGCAGAGAAATACGGCATTTGTTTGTGATAAGAATTTCAAATATTATCTCCAGTTTTTCATTTGTCTTTTGATTTTGCTTAGAATCGATTTACCAGGTAGAGGTAACTTTTATTAAGTCAAATTTACTATTATTTATTTATTTATATTTTTATGTTTTCATTTTTATGACTCTTAGGTTCTGTGTCACTCCCAGAAAGGCTTTCCATGCTTGAAGATTATACTAAAAGATCTCCCATTGCTCTTCAAGTGCTTTTATGGTTTTAATTTAAACATGTACATATTTGATCCATATAGAATATATTCTGGTACAAAGTATGAAGTATGGACCCAACATTACTTTATCTTCAGGTTGCTACCACCATTCTTACCTATTTATCTAATTTATAATATAAGAAAATGTATGTTATATTCATATATAGTTTATATATAATCCATAATATATTATATATTATTAACAGTATTCATATTCCTTATATTCATTTTTATTTTTGGTCTGCTTAATATGCCCAATGAGTAAGTGGTATATAAGTCTTATATTGCATCACAGAGAAAAAAATGTGACAATGAGTGTGTATATGTCCATGAATGACTGAAAAATTGTGCTGAACACTGGAATTTGACACAACATCGTAAAATGATTATAAATCAATAAAAAATGTTAAAATAAATAAATAAGTCTTATATTGCAATCATCTGTATGTCAATTTCTCCCTATATTTCTGGGATGATTAACTTTACGTGTTAACTTAGCTAGGCTATGGTGCACATCTGTTTGGTCAAACACTAGTCTACGTGTTGCTGTGAAGGTATTTGTGGATGGGATTAACGTTTGCAATCAGTACTTTAACTAAAGCAGATTGCCTCCATTATGTGGGTGGGCCTCATCCAATCAGTTGAAGGCCTTAAGAGCAAAGACTCAGGTTTCCCAGAGAAGAAGCAATTTTGTCACAAGACTGCAACGTAGAAACTGCCTGAGTGTTCAGGCTGCTGGCCTGCCTTGTAGATCTTGGACTCAAGACTGGAATTATCGACTCTTATCTGGGTTTCTAGCCTGTTGCCCAGAACTTCCCCCTACCCCCCACCCCACCCTGATCTGTAGATCTTGGACTTGCCAGTCCCCACAATGACATAAGCCAATTGCCTCAAATAGTTCTCTGTCTCTTTCCCACTCTCTCTCTAAGTATATGTAATGCTATTAGTTTTGTTTCTCTGGAGAACCCTGACTAATACAATTTCTAATAGCTTTATATGTTTTCATAGTATGATAGTCTGGCATTGAATGTCAAGATAATGAAAATTTTATTTATACCCTTTTACTAATATAAAATTAACTCTCTTTGCCTGATTAATGCTTTTGTCTTGATTTGCTAATATTGCCAACTCTTCTCCCACCCCCTTTTTTTGGTCTGCATTTGTCTAATTTATCTTTGCCTCTTTTTCATTTTGTAACACATTATGTCATTTTAAAAATAGTACGTCTCCTGTAACTAGATTATACTTAAATTTCTTTTACTCAACCAAGTCTTTTAATAGGGGATTTACATTTTAAAATTCTGAAATCTTTTGGTTTATGCTGTTTTGTTCTGTGACTTATTGATTAACGTTTCTCTGCTATTTTCTCTACTTTCAGTTTTGTTTTTATCTTCTCCATTGTTTTAGAAAGTATTTTATTCTATTAGTTGAAGGCAGCTACCTGGAAGAAAGGCAAAACTTGTACGTTTTACAACATCTTTCTATTTCCTGAATTAATACAGCAAATATATTACCTAGCATGGACCTTTAAGTTTTTCAAAAGCTTTTTTTTTTTAAAACATATTTTTATCTAATTCCTAGGTCCAAAGTGAAACAGCATATTTTGAATCACACCTTTGAGATATAGAATTTAGCGCATTTTTTCTTTACCTCCTTCCCATTCTAATGCATGAAAATGTTAACTCAGGTTTTAAGATTCATATACTTTTTTACTATTTTAAAAATTCAGAACCTAATCTGAGAAAAAGTATTGAGATTAAGATTTAATTTTATAATTAAATATGATGCAATTATTTAGATGCACTTCTATTTTGGCTCCATTCCATGACTTCCCCATTCTTGAACTTTTTTCCCCACCCCCTTCATCTCTTGGTAGGTTGAAAAAATACTGTAAACCAATTTTTTCAAGAAGGTGATATATTTTACAATCCCCTATGTAGCAGAGAGTGTTTTTCTGACATTTTTACACCTGAAAAACAACTCAGATGAATATTGCATTTTGGAATCAAACTTTTCTCTCTAAAACTCTAGATATGAGCAATCTTGACTGACATTTGTTTTTATCTGGGCAAACTGACTTCATTTTGTTTCACTCAAAAAAGTATAGACAGTTTAATATTGTAGCTTAAAAGTTTTGCCATGATGTGTCCAATTGTGTGACCCCTTTTATTGACTTTGCATAGAACATAGTAGGTTCTTTCAATCAACATATACTATTCTTCAGCAGAGGAAAATTTCTGTTTTGTTTTATTTTTATTACATCTCTTCCATTTGCCTTTGTGCCTCTTTTAGGAACTCAAATTATCCATACGCTGGTTCTCCATTTTCTCCATTCTTTCTCCGCAGCTATTGTCTTCTCTCTCATTAGTTCCATCACTGTCTTTTCATGCTCCATTCAATTTCTTAGCATCTGCTTTGTTCTTGACACCAATTTCAATTTTCTGCTGGATGAATTTTCCTCTTTACTGTCTCCAATGTGTACTTTAATTTTGTTCCTGATTTTTTTAGAGTACTTGTTTATTTCCCTTACCCTGTTTGTCTCTCTTTTCATCTCATCCTGTTGGGTTTTCATATCAGTCTCACCTCTTCATTCTTTCTGTTTCTTTTTTGCAGAAGCTTTAAGGATGTTAACAGGTCTCTAAACTTTTCTCCTGGATGATCCTGGTGAAGAGCTCTCTTTCCTGCCATTTTTTTTTTCTAGGTGCCTTCCTCTTCCTGTAGCTCTGTGTTGATTAGTCTCTTTACCCTCAAGTAAGACAAGGGTTTCTGTGGGCTCAATATCTGTGATTGAGCTGCTTACCCTTGGGCCCACCATGGAAGTAGTGGCAGAATCTTCATCTCAAGTCTATAGCTGGAGGGCACGCTAATGTATACACATCTGACTTTGCCTTTTACATCTCTTTTTTCACTAATGTAATACATAGCACAGTACAGTTCCCAGCACAGACTTCCTTCAGGGATCTTTAAGAAGCTGGCCTTTCCTTAAAGTGTTGGGCAGCATTTGCTATGTAATTTGTAGGAAAATTACATGCAAAATAAGAATGTGGGGTCCCTTGTTCAAAAATTAAGAATTTCAAGAGAGTGACAACAGATCATTAAACCAAGCATGAAGCCCTTCTTATCATCATGGGGTCCTGTGCAACTGCACAGTTTACACATCCATTAAGCCCATCATGGTTAATAGGGATGACACCTCCTTAAATGCAAGTCTCTTTTTTCCTCCCAATCTCTATCACCTAGATAAACAGGAAATAGAGGAGTCTAGAGGATATACAGTGGTGGGGTGGGTAGAGGTCAGTTTTCTGGTGAGCATCCTTCAAGGGTAGTGAAATTGACATCTCCTGTCGGTTTGGACACCAACTCTGAGTTGGGAGGTAGATGGTGGGTCATCAGCAGATAGGGTGCGGACCTTAAATAGTGGCTTACTATCACTTCTCAGCCTTTTGGCTAAGATCAAGTGTAAATATGTGGCTTACTACCTTTTTCAGTCAGTGTGTTTGAGGAAATGAAGCCAAGGTAAACAATGACTAAGATTTTTCTTAATCCAGTCATTTAAGACCATCTGCCTCATAATTAACATCAATTTCACTTAGATCCAAGCCTTAGGTTACCTATCAGTTTTAGTCTTTGATATTATGAAATCTTGTCTTTAATTCTAGATTTGAGGGAATTTTTTGGAGAAGTTAGGCCAGGATACATTTGGGGACAAAGGGCAATATTTCATTTTAAATTGGATGTCCCCAGGGACCCAGGTATTTAGGCCAGGGGTTGGCAAATTTTTCTATATGGGACCAGATAGTAAATATTTTAAATTTTTCAAGTCAAGAGGCAAAATTAAAGAGATTATGTAGGTACTTATATAACAAGAGAGAAAACAAATTTCCACAAATATTTTATTGATGACATTTAAAATGTAATAATAATAATTGGGTATTTTGATAATAGAGGTCTACTAATGAGAAGAATAGGATTCTTTGTTTTTAGAATACACTTTGCTTAATTAGGGTTCAAAGTTAGTATTTCCTATCATCAGATTAGTTTGCAAATGTTCATCTGTCAATGCTGATCTATAATGGGATTTTATGTATTTCATTTTTACAAATGTCCTTCAATATAGATAGGCACTGCCAAACACTGACATCAGTCCATGTGCATATGATTTTAAGTGAGCATATTAATTGCATGGAAAGCATTTATAGAATTCTATTAGATTCTTCTCTTGATATTTACATTTTAGTATGTCATTACATTGCAGACTAATTGCTTTCAATTGATGGTTAGGTAGAAACTTCTCAACTGCACAGTTAAATGAATTTTGAAATATTGAAATTTCCTTTGCACTTGCATTGAGGTCTAAAAAATGCTGCTTGGAACTGTAATTTGAGCTTGGAAAACATACCTGTTGTAGATTTGTATAGGAATGGATAATATGCTTATTTTAACTTTTGGTAGCATGGAAGTGTAGAAAATGGCTTGACATCACTTGCAATTCAAGCAACATTAGTCGTCATCAAAATAATTTTACTGAAGTATAAGTTTCATGTGTTAAGTGCTGTTTTATCTTGTAATTGGTGAAGTTCGTTAAGACATATTATCAAGTCTCCTACAAAAGCTAATTTCCAAAGCCATCCATAGTTTAATAATAGTGGTTGAAGGCTGTTCTCATTCAAAAATTCTCAATTTTGTTCTTGAGCTGAAAAGAATCACAAGTGAACAACAAGAACTGCTATGTGGTAGAACAAGTCAGGATATTCAGTTTCTATTTCTGATAAAAATTCACAGAAGAGGCCATGTGAATCAATGAAGTTAACATTGACACTACTGGCTCAATAACACAATAAGTTCAAATACTACCACAAAGTAATTACCGATGAATAATGTAATAAATAGCCGTAGGCTTTGTTGTTTGATCAAATGAGCAATTTTCTGTTTTACACATATTTTTACTACCATTGCGTGTAACACATCTTACTTAGCAGGTTCCTCTTCATGTTGTATGGAATCAGTATTTTTTCAGCTTCTTTGAAAATATTTTCCCCTATTGTTGTTCCATGCAGACTATTTACAGAAGCTAATTCTTCAGTCATTTAAAACAAGGTCTTGATTCTTCAAATGAACAATTGAGCAGTATCAGTATTACCTGTTAACTCATGAAGTGCCAAGGAAAACCACTCAGTTAATTGCTTTGTTTTTTAAACTGACTATTGATGTTGTTCCCAATGTTCTCAACTCTTCAAGCAACTGTTCTAGCTGAAAGTCTAATAGTCTTAAATTTGTTTTCTCTGAACACATTACTTTGGCTATTGCAATCAGACACAATTTAATTAAACAGGTTTCCTCCTTTGGCTAAGAAACGAGCCACTCAGAAAATTACTTTGGTTGCAGCCTCATATTCATTTTTTAAGTTTTGTGAAGAAACTCTGCTGTGATGAAATATTCTGTTTTAAATTCTCTAATTGTTCTCACTGTTGCTCTCCTGTCAGTTGGAAATATTGTGATGAGTGTAGTCTGATCATGTTGACATATAGAGTACTCTTTTAGCAAAACTATAGTGTTATTGCATAATAAGTGCTAGGCTATCAAATTTGATAACAAAATAATCCACACTCCACCATGCCTTAAGAGCATGACATATGAAGTCCTTTTTCTCTTTTTTTCTGGTTTTGGCATGATAGGTATACACTGGTCATAAAAAGAAATGTCATAGTGTTATATGTGTGGCACTTGAAACACTGCCAAGTTATATCAGCATCACTGTGATTTGTAGGGCACTCAGCAGCAGGGCGAAGAGATGAGAGCACCACATACATTCTCTGTTGCAACTATTCAAGTCTCTGTTGTTTTGTGAAAGTAGCCACAGATGACACATAAATGAATGAGCGTAATTGTGTTCCAATAAAACTTTATGCACACCAAAATTTGAATTTCATGTAATTTTAATGTGTGATGAAATGGCTGTACAAATAAATATAGGTGGCAGGGTGGATTTGGCCTATAGGTTACTTGGTCTAGCAAAAGGGCTAGACCAGCCAGCTGGTCAATGTTCTTCGAGCTTGGTGTCAGCTGCTGAGCCCAAGTGAAAGGAAATCTCCTGTTTAAAGCAGCAGCACTAACATCAATAGCAACCTGGCTATTTCTGTGCCTAAAATCACCATAACCATTCATGTGATTCTTTAGTAAGCCTTGCTAGACTCTTCAGGGTTCTGCTTAATTTTCCAACTTTGACTCCCAATTCTTTCCTTATCCTTTTGGTGACAGCCATACTCAACTTCCTGAATTTACCAGAACTCTCATATTCTTTTGTATTTTTGCAGATCTGTTGCTGCTTCTGCCAGGAAGATACCCAGCCCCCAGTTTCCAATAATCCATCTTTTATCCTCTAGGAGCTTTATCTGGTACCTCTAGGCTGATAAAGATGCCTCTTCTCTGAGCATCCACAGAAATTTGGGCAAAGCTTATAGCACTAATCACTTTATTCTATAGTATAGAATTTACTTACATAACTCTCCAAGTAAGAGTTCAGGACAGGGACTGTCAACTTGGAATGTTTTCAGCCATTATTTCTTTGGACACCTTTTGGGCCCTGACCTATTTCTTCTCTCATTCTGGGATTCTGATGACACAGATGTTATATCCTTTATTATCATCTAATAGATCTCTGAGGCTCTGTTTATTATTATCATTTTTCAGTCTATTTTCTCTCCGTTCTTCAGATTGGTAATTTCTATTGTGCTATCTTGAACTTCTCTTATTCTTTCCTCTATCCCCTCCATTCTGATGATGAGCCCATACATTGAGCTTTAAATTTTGGTTATTATATTTTTCAGTTCTAAAATTTCCATTTGGTTCTTCTTTATATCTTCTTTTTTTTTTTTTTTTTTTGCTGAAACTTCTTATTTATCTGCTAAGACTTCCTAGTTTTTCGTTTGTTTCAAATAGGTTCATAATTGCTCACTGAAACATTTTTGCGACTGCTTTAAAATCCTTGTCAGATAATGTGAACATCTGATTCACCTTAGTGTTCACATCTGTTGACTATCTTTTCTAACTAATGTTGGGATTACCCTGGTTCTTGGTATGAGTGATTTTTCGCTGAAACCTGGACATGGTGGGTATTGTAAGACTCGATCTTACCTAAATATTCTGTTTTAGTGGGCCTTTTCTGACATCACTCTGTTGGGGAAGGGAAAGCACTGCTTGTTACCACCTTGTAGAAGTGGAAGTCCAGGTTCCCCACTCAACCTTGGTTGACACTGGTGGAGGCGGGTGGTCTCCTTTCTACTGCTGGGTGTGAATGGCAGTTCTGGCTCCCCACGAGGCCTCTATTGATACCACTATATCTGGAAGTGGAGGGGGGGGCCTCATTACTGTTTCCCAAATTGCGTCCACTCTCACCATGGGAGTGGTGGCTTTGTTACCACTGGGCAGTGGTGAAAGTTCTGACTCTCCAGTAGGCCTCCTCTGATACCACAAAAGCAAGGAAGGGGAGTGATGCCTCACTACTGCTGGGTGTGGGTGGAAGTCCAGGCTCTCTAGTGCGGTGGTGGTGGGGGGTAGGATTTGAGGTGTTTAATTACAGCTTGGTAAGGGTAGAAGTCTAGGCTGGGTGTGGGAGTCAAGGCTTCTTCCAGAAGTCCTGAAACTATTCTGACAACTGAAGTTTTGGTAATAGGTGAAAATCTGTCTATACTTGGCTCCCTATCTCCCCTCAACTCTAACCCTGTGTTAATTTTTGTCACCAATGTGTTTGGACATCAGTTGGATAATCTTTATGACACCAGTAAGTGTGGGAAGAGCTGAATTTATTTTTGATCCTGACTTAAAGGACAAGTATAGTTCTATTTATAAGACTAGATAAGTCATCACTCTGTTACATGATTTTTTTATTGTCTGCATAGGTCATATGGCACTAACTTTATAAATGAACTACATGTTCCTAAATAGTTCAGGTTAAGTATTTAGTATTTAAAAGGAAGTTACATTTATTTTCCGATAATTGAGTGGGCTTCTCCTCTGATATTAATTGATGGTACTTACATGAGTATTAACACAATGTTGCTACACATGATGCACTAATCAGTCCATAATCTGACTCAGCATGATACAAATTTTATAAAATTTAAGAAGTTTGATTTATCTATGCATGTATTAGTCACATCAGCTTGGCAAACTCAAATTACTCTTCCCAGCTCCTAGTGTATTAGGTTATAATTATGAAACATAAATCAGTGCTAATTGATATAAGGTTTAATTTTAGAATAAAAGAGAGAGGTAGCAATGTTAGGGTTATATGCCCCAAATAAAAAGTAGATTAGGACTGCCTATGTGTTGGGCTTATAGGGAGGTTGAAGAGGGATAAGGAGGAAGTGATTGGTAGAGTGGTGATTAACACATTTAGAACCCAGAATATGAAAGCTAGAAAGGATTTTAGAAATTCCAAGCTTCCTATTTTTTTGAGGTCTTTGAATGCATATTATGTGTTTGGCACTTTACCTAATGGCATTTAATCATGAAAATAACATTGTAAAGTGGCTCTATTTTCTCTTTTTTCACAGATGAGAGAACTGAACCAAATTAGTCTCATTAGTCAGATGAGACTAACTTGTTGAAGGTCACCCAGCTATCAAGTGGTAGAGTTAGGCTCTGAACCCAGAACTGCATGATTCCCCAGTTCATGTATCTTTGGCTCAAATGCTCTGCCTTCTCAACAGGTTTTTAGATTCACATTTCATAGAAATATTATAAAATTATCCATCCAACTTCCCCATTTCTCTCTCCAGTGAAGGACCTAAACCTAAGAGGTAACATACCTATTACACAAACATTTGACAGATTATAAACTATGCAAGATCTAAAACATTAGTGATCTAAGGATCACGTTACTGTATAAAAATTGTCTCATGCTTCATGACGGAGGATGGATATCTGTAGTTGGATTAGACATACAGTTCTGGCTTAGAGGATAAGGAACTTTTCCAAGGACACAGCCTGTGCAGAGTTATGATTTGTATCCAGGTCTGCCAGCCTGACTTCAACCCCACCCATTGCAGCCACTCCATGCAATTCTGCTGCTATTACCTAGTAATGATTATGTAGAGGGAAAGAGGGTTTTGAGGGGTTGGGGGTGGGTAGCCCAATAATTCTTGGAAAGGACCTGAGTCAAGAATCACCAGCTCCAGGAAGACTGCCAAATACTGGCAGAATTCATATCCCTGCTTGTGCAAGTCTAAGTGTGTGTCTGTGTGTGTGTGTCGGAGTGGTGGTGGTGGGGGGTAGACTGGTGTCAAAATCTCCCAAGCTTTGAAGGTCATCTGTTGTGACCAAGTTAACAATGCACATATTAATTTAGCTGTAGAAAATATTTAGCCTGTATACTCACCCATTCAAGTAAAAATGGAAAGGATATCGTAAAGAGTGGAAGAGGTGTATCAGAGAAAGTAATTAAACATGAAATGTAATCCATGTAAAACTATAGTTAAGTCTAGTTACTCGTCTCAGGGGGACAGTTTAAAACTGTCTGTGTGCAAAATCAGTTGGGATTTCCATAGCTTCTCACTGAATACTGCTAGGATTACTGAGTTAGCACTGAATTGTCTGCCTTATATTTTGAAATCCAAGTTAAATGTATCTTGTTTATTGGTTACATTATTGAAAATATAGAGTCCATGTTTATAATGGAAATCTTGTCTTCATATGTCCATTTATTTTTTTCCTATCCCTGAAGACTGGAGTTGTGCCCTGTAACAGTTCTATGAGACATATCTTACTAAACTTGTGTTTTGAAAAGTAATAGACCCAAGGCATGTTTTCTTTTTTCCCAATTATACTATAGATTGAAAGGTAGCCTAGCGACTTTTACTAACATCTGAGACACGGTCAGAACAAGAAAATGTTACTGCTGCCTAAGACATGTTTTTTTGGGGGGGGGGTGGTGGTGGTAGAAAAGGGTTTTCTGGGCTGCAAGCTTCGACGAGGATCTTAATTATGTCTTCTCTCAGGCCTGTCTACAAGTAGCCCCAACTCTTCCATGAAGGCCCCACTGAGATCATAGCACTAGAAACCAACATTCTGGAGATCTCACTTAACAATTTTTTGGTCATTGCTTCTTCTTACATCACCATAATGAACTACTGATAAAAAGCCGATAGCACGAAAATTTGGCCCCAGAGTGCCGCCAACAGACCTTCGGCGGTGGGGATCCGTGGTCAGCGAGCCAGACCCTCGTGGGCGACTCTTCATTCCCTCGGGTCAGGGGGGCTTTCCCCCTTCACCTGCGGCGCAGCGAGGGGATCGGAGCCGGGACTGCAGGGATGGCCTAGGGCGGCGCCTGAGCCGCGGGGGTAGGGAGCCGGCGGCCGCTCCCCGACCGCGCTCCTCGCGGAGGCCATTATTTCCAGCGGTGCCAAAAGTGTGCGCCTTCTTCGGAGGACGGAGATCACGGGCCGTGCGCCTCCTCCCAGCGACGCGACTCTTATCAGGCCCTCCGGGGCCCGGGACCCCCGGAGCGCAGGATACCGGAGCCGCTGTCTGGGCCACTCCGGAGCACCCGGACGGGCAAAGGCCGTCCATGGCGTCCTTGGTCACGGCTCGCTCCCGCCGCGGGCGGTGCCAGACCTCGCCCTTCCCTATCGCTCCCCTCCCCCTCCCAAGCCCGCCGCGACTCCCGAGGTGACACAGCCCGGACCCTCCATTCTCTGCCCCAGTGTATTTAACTGGCACAACCAAACCGGCTGCTCCCTCTCGGTGACAACCCTTCCCCCCGACAGACAGGCCCGGCAGCCAACCACCGGCCAGAATTGGCGTGCGTCCCGCTCCCCGTCGGTGGCGGCCTCGGTGGGCGGGGCTCGGGCAGCTAGCAAGTTGAGTGGAGCCACGGCTGACGTGAGTCAACAAAGGTCACGTGAGGCGAGAGTGCCGCGTCGATTGGCTGTCCCGGCCGGGCGGGGAGGGGGGGTCACGGCGGCGGCGTGGGGTTCGCTGTGTGACACAATTACAACAACTTTGTGCTGGTGCCGGGGAAGTTTGTGTCTCCAACGAATTCCCCCCTGTGTCCCCCAGCCCCGCGCGCTCCGGCCATTCCCGTCGTCCCCGCCCGTAGCTGCCCCTCGCCCGCCCCCGCGATGTGACCCTACAGCCGAGCCGCCGCCGCTGCCGACTCGGGGGCTCCGCAGCCCCTGCCGCCGCCGCCTTTACCGCCGCCGCGTTGGGATTTTTCGTCGCTGCCGCCCGCGGCGGAGGAGGAGGCGGCGATAAAGTTGGTGTGCCGGTCCCGCGCGGAGATTGGGGGCGTCGTTGCGGGTCCCGGCCCGGGGGGGGTGTCGGCGTTGGAGTTGTGAATTCGCTGCGTTTCCATGAAATCCTGCGGAGTGTCGCTCGCTACCGCTGCCGCCGCCGCCGCCGCTTTCGGTGATGAGGAAAAGAAAATGGCGGCGGGAAAAGCGAGCGGCGAGAGCGAGGAGGCGTCCCCGAGCCTGACAGCCGAGGAGAGGGAGGCGCTCGGAGGACTGGACAGGTACGGGCCGCCGTCACCCGCCGGGTCGGCTCCGGACCGGCTGGCGCCGCTCTCCCTGGAGGCCCGAGCGCCGCTCGCCTCTGGCGGCGGCGGCGGGGCGGGCACCTCGGCTTCGCGCTCGGGGTGCTGTAGCCGCCGCCGGGGCCTCGGGCTCGGGCAGGGATGGGTCGATGGTGCTGCCGGAGCTTTAACGGGCCGCTTGTGTCTCTCCCCACAGCCGCCTCTTCGGATTCGTGAGGTTTCATGAAGATGGCGCCAGGACGAAGGCCCTACTGGGCAAGGTAAGGCAGCCGCGGGCCGGAGCGCGGACACGGTCTCCCCGGCCGGCGCCCCACTCGCCCCGGGCTCCGCGGCTCCGCAGCCGGGTCGGCGCTCATTGTGGCCGCGAACGATGGCCGAGGGGCTTCCGGAAAACTATTTCCTGCCGCTGCTCTTCCCCCACCCCTAGATGCCTCGCTGGCTCCCTTGCGAAATCGCCCTCTCCTCTCGTAGCTGGAGGAACAGAGACGGCAGCGCTTTGGGGCCGAGCTGAACCGGGTGGACAAAATTGCCTGTTATTTTATGGCTTTTGTGGGGGGTCGACCGATGAGCTCCCCGAGCTGCCTGTTAAAGAGTCAAGGGATCGTAAATGTGTGCCGATGTCCCCGCATTTCCGACTTAACTTGCCTCCTGTGGTTTTTATTCTTTTTCTCCAGGCAGGCTGCTCGTGAAGTCTACTGGTAACCAAACGTTTGGGGCTTTCTTGTGTCCCCGCTCCCAGAAGGGGGAAGTTGCACGTAGTTTAGGGCGGTGGAGAGTTTGCATTGGGCCGTTGACGGGCATCTCGATAGGTCTGTGTTTTACCTGAAGTTAGGTGACTTGTTTACTTTTTTGGGTCTTTCGGCCATAGAAACCCTACAGTTATCTGTGAATGTGTTTTCTTCTTGGAGCCTCGGTTTCCTGTGTGTCTGACAGTGGAGGCCAGGGGGGAATTCGGGGTGTAGTCTCTGTTTATTTGTGTGGAAAGTTCTTGGCACTGTCATTTAGTTAAGTAATGGCTGCTCCTATCGGCCCAAGATGGCGGGACAGGGTGGGAGGAGAAAGTGAAGGGGGGGTTTGGGGGAGGGAGGAGAGGTAAACATGGAAATAAATAGTAGCGAAGAATAGGCCTCTCCTTCAGAGTGTGTAGCTCGGTGGTGGTTAATAAAAATTACCCACGATTATTTGCGCCTGGAATTCTGGTACCTTTCTCAGGCTCGGAAGCAGCATTCATAAGCCTGGTAAATGCTTATCAACCTGTAGCACATTTAGTTACCCATCCGTAAGCTATTGAACAAAGGCTGTGGAGTCTCGATCTGCCTGCATCAGTTTGTGTCTCTTGACCAAAATCTGATCGAAATGATTATCGATCGTATGCTTGCTTCTTTATTTGGACCCTGAAACTTGCACCGTGCGCGATAGGTGTTGCATCCATTTGACATTTTCTTTTCTAGCTGAAATCAGTAGCTTTGCATTTGACACTTAGTTTTATTGTTGCAGTTGAGAAGGAAGTTAGAAATGACTAAAGCCTAGCATTTTATTCTTAAGTTGAGATTTTAAAAAATTTAGTTGTCCTGAATTTTTGTCTGTAGTTTGGTTTAGAAGAGTCGCTCGTTTCTTTTATCTGCAATTACACTTCTGTTTTTGTTTCAAAGTAACTTAAGTATATGGGGTTTTGGACACAAATAATGACCAGAAAGCTAAACAGCCATAATCTTTTTCAGTAAGCCCAGTTCCTTTGACTGACAGAGAAAAGTTGAATTAAACTTTGTGTAGGTATTAATTGGCTTCCTTAAAATTATTGCCGGGAAAATGAATAGTGACTACGTCTGAAATGATTTAAGCATAAATGGCTTAAGCCTTGAGTTTTTTTTTTGTTTTGCAACCTCAGTATTTAAAATATTTTATTAAAAAGTGCTCGGTTACTGTCAAAGTTGTCATTCCAAAAGGCCAAGCAAAATATTTAATTTAACTTAATAAAATTTAAGGAGCATTACTTTATTTTGAAGTGACTGTTGCCAGTCTAATGGGGGCTGGTAAATCTGCAAAGATAATACATTTGGAAAAGTTTGGCTAAATCTATTGCTTTTGGTTATGGTAATGAAGAAATAAATGGAATCTGATGTTTAATGTGGATAATGTGTAAAATGCTAGTTGATTTCATGTCTCAGATTGCTTGTATTTAGATAGATTCACAGTGGATCGTGCTTAACATTGTATTTCAGATTATAACATTGAACCCGGTAGTTATTATGCATAATTGAGTTTAAATAGTAAAAGGACTGAACATTTTCAAGTATTTTTTGTGAAAGTGTGCATTACTTTCACAAGTACAGTGACGTCTTATAAATGAGAAAGTAGCGAAGCTTCATTATGTTTTGCGGAAGAATTAAGGCCTCATAAAATACCAGGTAATTTGATAAAGTACTAAGTATTTTGTTGAGCTAAAGAAAAATATTCTTCATTACTCCTGACCCCGTACTTGTGAGGTCCTGCCTGTTTAGGTCAAGACTCATAAGCCTTAACATTAAAATAAAACACTCAGGAGCTTGTGCCTGAAACCTCATGCACTTCTTGGTTGCATCCTTGTGAGCCTGAACATACCAGTGAGATGTGTAATGCAAAGCTGGATGATATTATATAACCTCACACCGGGTGTTTGAATTAGATTCTGAATAGAATGAATGAGCCGGATTCCTGCTATAGGAAGTATTGAATTATTTAGTTTCATCCATCTTTTGAACAGTCCTGGTAAACAGCATGTTTTTTTTGTGGAATGTTGAGCTGTGTTGGTTTTCAGAATTCTTATTCTCTGAAAGTCTTCAAAACAAGAGTTGGCTTTTCTTTGTTTGGGTAGGTTAAGGGTACTTACCTAAGGGCAGATACTGGAACTGAGTAACTCTAGGATTCTCTTTTTAGCTATGATTTTTGTCATTACCCACCCCTCCCCCTCCAAACAAATTTAGTCTGCAATTTGTGTAACTTTTTTCTTTCTGACAGAAGCGTAGCTATTACTACTTGTTTTCAAAAATTCTTATTCCTATGTTATTGGATCCTCTTTCAAGTTTTAAAATTTAAATTAGGAGGTTTTAAAAAAGTTAACTCTTAAAAGCTTTTGGAAAGTTTAAAACATATAGTAAGTATCTCTTACTTGTCCAGAAACTTGTATGTTCTTCTTTTTAGGTGTGAGGATACTTTGTCCAAACTGCTGATTTCTTTTAGTCTCTGAATGTTTTTGTAAGATAAATATAAATTAGAGTCATTGAAAGAATTTTTGGTTGTATGATTGCCATTTGATACACAATGCTTAGAGTTTTTAATTTTAAATAATTAGTAATATGGTATATTATTTTGTTGTAATACCTTTATCTTTAAAAGATTGTAATCAGCAAGTGGTTGCTTAATCACAGTTCTTGAAGTGTCGCATGATCTTGACCACTTTCCTCTTCAAAGTAATGCTGCTATTAATCTTTTGGTGACATCATAATTCAAGATTCTTATTTTTTAAAATTATAGTGCAGTTACTGATAAATAATTAAGTAAAACATTTTAACAGAAATTAACTGTGGTGACTTTCAGTACATTTTTGAAAATCTTTTTGGTTTAATCTTATTTTCAGTTGATACAGATTTGAGTTAAAGTTTAATGTAATATAATATATAGCATGAATGTAGTAATACTATACATTTGCATTTATAGTGATAATATAATGCTACAGAGTTGGGGGATCTTTGTCACGGAATTATTGCTAAAATACATAGTTGTTCATTTTGAAGTAACTATATTATTTTAAAGTTTGTATTAAATACTCTTACTGGATTTTTTTTTTTGAAATTCTGCTAATCAATAGAAAGATTATGTAGAGTATCTAGAAGTAGATATGGATTATTTACCACTTTAAAATGTATGTGCTTTCTTTTCCTCGGAGATAATTAATATTAAAATAGTTGGAATTTAAAATTTTGGGGAAATGGAAGCAGTTTTAGGTCCATTAAGGCATATATTTTCCCAAATTTGGTTTGCTTGCATGTAGATGGTAAGGGAAAATTACTAGGTCACTTGTAGAGGTGGCTTTTTTATACTATAATATTTGGATGTTGATGATGTTTAAAATTATTTTATATTATTGTGTGTGTTTTATTTGCTGGTGAGGGATATATTCATTTCTAGTGTTAAAGAAGGTTAGTGTGTGGGTTACAAAAGTAACTACAGAATAATGTCATGCTTTGTGTTTGAAAATTAGGTCTTTAATTTAATGCATCTTAAAAACTATTTTCTAGTTTGGAGAGTTGTAAACAATTGCAGCCGTTATTATTTACCTGGACAAAGTCTCATGCTGCTACTACACGTTTCCTAAAACTTTGATACATTCCTGATGATAAAGATATAGTAAGAGATTATAGAAAATGCTTGCTTATCTGGCCGCAAATTATAATTGCAGGAATATATAAACGTGCTCTTTTTAAGTTCTGACTTTTTCCCCCCACTGGATAGTTCTTTCCGTAGAATCAGTTACAAATTCAAATGACTAGGGAACACATTCGATTGCCACCTCTATATATTTCAGGTTGTTAAGAAAAACTGGCTGAGGGATGATTTTTTGTGATGTAGGTGGTAAAGTGGAATGATGGGCCATACGCTTTAAACCAAAGTGAAGGTTCATTGCTCGGCTAGCTACAGAGTAAAAAAAATCTTTTTCTGACTTGGTTATGTAACGTTTAGTTTTTATTTATGTAATACCAGTATCATTTTGCAGATTTGAAAAGGGCTTTTTTTGGTTAAGTTTATTTTTATTTGGAAATTCATTGTGATACTTTGAGCTCTTTGAAATTGATGTTAATGACTTATAACACTGTGCATTATTAATATTTTTGGAATGTGGTATTAAGAGCTAATTTATGTTACAGAAATACCACCAGATTGTCTAAGAATTGAAATGGTGGTTAGGTTATTTAGGACTCACATGTATTTTTCTGTAGACTAGTTAATTAGTGGAGTTTATTTAATGAATGCATAAATGACAGTCTTATGTACTCATACTGAAGCTTCATATGTAAGTGTATCAGTTTCCCATATTGACTTGAAATTTGTTGACAGTAAATTAGAGCAACAAATATTTGAGTACCCTAAGTGCAAGCCTATGCAGGGAATATGAAGATAACATAGATATCCCTTGTCTGCACTTCTGCACTTCTGCACTGAAAACTTACAGTGCCTTAAAAGGGTGAGGTAAGTATAAGGATGACTAACAGAAACTTCAGTGGCAGAAGAGAAGTGTAAAGTATCCTGAAAGTTTATGAGAAAGATCGATTTAATAATTTACAAGTTAGAAAGGCTCTTTCTTTTTTCTGTCACTCATAAAAACATTGTTTAGCAAGCATGTGCAAAAGCACAGGAACCTGTTTGTGAAGCTTGACAAAGTCCCAGCTCTTTGTCTTTGTAGGCAGTCAACAAGGACCTTGCTGGCAAGGTGGCATATGTAGCAGTGTGTTAGCAGCAGTAGGCATTAGCCCCAGAATCACCTGGTCAGTAGAGAAACACAGAGCTGCGTGGGACTTCTAGATGATATGTGCACTCTGGAGAGTTTCGGGATCCTGGATTTGCTGATTCTTAGACTCTGTTCATGCAGAGGTGGTGATGCCTTCTAGCCAAGCCACATTAACTTGAACATCATTCATTTCACTGGTCAGAATTTACTTTTAACACCCCTTGTGCTACCCGACACATTTCAGGGCTGACTAATGTAAAGGCAGGAGAAGCACTGCCTTTGTGGAGTGTTGTCCTGTCCTCCTCCTGTCTCTCATTTTTAGATTTAACTCTACTGGACTGTGTATTCCTGATTTGGGAATTTCAAAAGTTAACTAACAGCCTCTGGATTTTAGATTATTAGAATTAACTTCAAAAGTTAACTCATAGTTGCTAAGTTAAAATTAACTAAAGCGCATGAGACTCACTGTATTCTGATGTATTTTATTTTACTTTTTCTTGAAACATTTAATGAGAATTTGTATTACGTAACACATTCTGTGTCAGACATTTAAAACTCAATTATTTCATTAAATTTTTATAATACATGAGTTAAATGGCGGGTATTCACATTTGTGAGATAATTGCACAGTGGCTTCTGGGCTAGCTTAATTTACAAACAGCATCTTCCATTTATCTAGGTATATGTTTCAACAAATTATGCACTTGGAACACCAGACCGTAGAAGACAAAAGCCTGCCTCTTAGCTCCTCACATCTGGGGACTTTTATGATCTGCACCTTCTTTCCCGAGGTGGGTGGTGCTGAAGGTGGGCAAGACATTGATGGCTCCTGCAAAAATACTACTTGCTTTTCTGGACCCCTGTTTTCAGTTAATTAGTTTACTCTTGAGTCCGTTGTAAATTGAGTTTCAAAGTACTACTGTAGATTGGGCCTCAGTCTCTTATTACCAGGATGGGAATTGTTTCTTGATTGTGTTTCCTGGAGATGGTGTTTCTTGATTTTGTTATTAACACGGAATCTTTTAATTTTGTTTAGGAAGACATGATTTGAAATCAGAATTTTGTTTTTAGCAGATGTTCAGAGGATCACCTGCCTGTGTGTTCTGTCCCTCTCTGATCTCATTTTGTAGTAATACTTACCTTTGTTATGAGTTCCTAACTTGGGATCCTTGAATGAGTTGAGTGTTCATGGGTCAATTTAAGAAATTCTCTTGACAAAGTTTTGAAAGGATGCTCAAGAAGTAGTTAAGTAATGATTATCTTGGAGTACAACACAGCTCTAGTGTGAGGAGGAGAGGAGTAGATTTTGAACTAGATTTCTATACTGCTGTGGGTTTTTTTTGTTTGTTTATTTTTAAACCATAGATGTGCATTACCTTAAAAATAATAAAATAAGCACACTGATAGTATACCAGAATTAAAACATGGATTTTATACTACCGTATGTGTAGTTAGAGATACCTGTAAAGGCCTTGTTGTGAAGTTGGGATACTTCTGATCTTTATGGTCCTTCAGTGGGGATAGGAGTAAACGAAGTAGAGAGGTACACCTTGTTGGTCCTATTTCTTTGTATTTTATTTAGGTGGCTTTGATATAGTTGTTGTATACTCATTCTTCATTTTGATCTTTAGCATCTCTTTCATTGATGACTTTATTTTGGGGTCTGATTTGGCCCGGGCTGACATTTGGGACCTAATTAAAAACTATAACCTGGAAAAGTGGATATAATCCCTTATTTAGACAGTTTTAGGTTTCTTAGCCAAATTATGGGCTGTTTGCCACTATCTTCTATAAGCTTTTATTTATTTTCTCTTACCCATTTCTTCCTTTTACTCTGCCTTTTCTCTTCTCTAGATTGCTAAGATTTGTCATTCTGTTGTGAATGTGTTCTTGATTTTTGTAGTTTCATCTGTGGTAGTATTTTGTCTGTGTTAAAATAAATAAAAGATGCTATTGCTAACCTTATTCTCAGGAAGAAGATTGGGCTTTGTTATAGTTAAGAGTATTATATAAGGTCATCTAATTTAATTTAGAACAATGGAAGAAACCTTTTTAGATAAAGGATTGTTTTCAGACTGTAGGTCTATTACATTATGTTCTTTAGCTCCTTTTAAAAAAAAACTGTTTATTATAGAAAGTTTCCAATATTTTCAAAAGCAGAGAAAATAAACCAGCCAACCATCACTGATCATTACCCAGCTTCAACAATTTTCAACTCATAATCAGTCTTGTTTCATCTGTGTTTTGCCCCTCACTGCCATTATTTTGAAGGAAATCTCAGATATCAGTCATATCATTTAATCCATAGATATTTCAGTTGGTCTCCGAAACATAGCCACAATGCCCTAATTACACATAAAATAACTTCTTAATATCAAATATCCATGGGCCTTGATTTTTTTTTTTTTTCCTGTATGGAAGTTAAGGATTAGTTGCTTGGGAATTGAGTAGAAAACAGATACTTAGCTGAATATGTGTGAGTTTGTTTGTATTTTAATACTGTGGTAGAATTCTGTAATAGAATATTACACAATATGTGACAAAAGAGATAACTTTTCCTAAAAACCTTATGAATCTTAGTTGCTTAAGTCTGTTTGGATAGTTTGTATATTTAGGGGAAATTTGTTTTTAGAATACAGTAATTAAACGTAGGTTTTTGATTTCAGGTATCAGAATGAGAACTAGAAAAGCTTTTACTTTGCTTGATTGATTTGTGAAACGTGTGCTGAAGCACTGTGAGTGAGGGACTGTGCCAAGTCCTGGGGCAGCAAATAAGACCTGGCCTCTGTCCCTGCAGTCTGTGGAGAGAGATGGACAGACTGAGTGATCATGTGATGTAGTTAAGTACAGTAAACAAGATATATGCAAAATGCTGTGAGCTCTCAAATGCTGGAGCAATTATAACATTTAAAACTTCTGACTGTGGGTAGTTTATCCACACAAATTTCCAACATGTTGGAGCAGTTAGTTTAGATTGGAGAAGTGGGTGAGAGAAGTGGTACAAAGATGTGACATTTTGGTTGGTCTTGGTTATGAAACATGAGTAGAAGTTTAGCAAGAGGAAAAAGAGGGCAGAGAGTTGAAGGTGAGACGATCACTGGTGTTTGAGGAGTTGTGAATAGTTTAGTGTGGATAGAGGGTAGAGTGTCTTAGTAGGATTGGGAGGTCTTAGAAGGATTGGGAGGAGGTAGTTGAAGGTTCCCATCACTGTAAGGCCATAGGATGTTTTGGGAAGTCATTGAACTGAACTCTGCAATCAGGGGAAGTGACGTGACCAAAAGTAGATTTTCTGGGACTATTATTGACTACAGTGAGAGGGATGAAATGGAGGGGAAAGGAACCTAGTTGTGAAGCATTGATGGATAGATAGCACTGCATGGATTTTTAGAGTCGAATTCTGTTCCTGCCACTTACTGGATGTATGATCTTTGGGCAAATTATTTTACCTTGCAGAAGCTTAGTTTTCTCATCTGTAAAATGGAAGTGGGTAATAGATTTCTGACACGCTACTGCATTTTGTGTTAGGAGAAAAAGGTACGTAAAGTGCCTAGCATTGGGCTTGGTGTGGAAGGTGTTCAGTACAAGATAATATGTTATTATCATCTTGGAAAAGACATTTTAAAAAAATGATGCTGTGGTTTAAGAATGAGGGGGAAGATAGGCAGATTTGAGATCTCTTGAAAACGCCCTTCCTTGACTTTCCTAACATCTGGCTACTTTGGCATTCCTTCTGTGTCTCTGACCACATCTCAGTTTCCTTTGCAAGGAGATTCTATTCTAGATCCTTATTTACTCACTCTGCTCCTTGCTTGCATGTATACTTGACTGCTACTTGATTAGTTTACCTGGGTATTTTTGAAGACACCTTAAACTGAACATATGCAAACTGAATTTATCGTTGTCTTTTGACGTCCCTTATCTTAGTAAATGGCTCTTATTGCTTCCCTTGCCAGAAACCTTAGTATTTTAACTTATCTTTTTCTTAATCTATCAAGTTCTGCTAATCACCGTATCTTGACATTTCTACCTCTTAAGTTTCAAATCTGCTTGTTTTTCTCCATCCTTACTGCTAACATTCTAATCACAGCCATGATCCTATCTTTGACTTTTGAAATACCTTCGTACAGTGTTTTTGGATAGGTATACTTGTACATAGTACAAAATTGAAAAGTTACGTAAAGGATTTTACAGTGAAAAGAAAATCTTCCTCCCACGTCATCTCCCAGTTATTTAGTTCCTGTTCTCAGGCAGCCACTGATAAAAGGTTTATTGGGTAACTTTATATTTCAACACATAGACAAGCATATTCTGTTGTATTTTTTCCCACACAAATGAGATCGTACGGTATACAAATTGTTAAAATGCTGTGTTAATTTTGCTTCTTACCATATGAAAGTATTGTTTTTATATTGAATTGTCTTAGGTGTGAGAGTTCTCTGTCATTCAAGTAGTGAGATGTTGGTGAGGGGATTGGTTTGAGTGATTAAGTTATTTTGATTTTGAGGTTCTATTTCTCCTTTTATACATGGTATTTAAGGAAGAAATTCTTCAACATGCAAAAGTTTTAATTGAAAATATGTTCACATGTGTTTTCCTAAGATAGGAGTTGCTTAGTTTTATATGCTGTGAACTGTCAGTTGGAATAATTGGCAAATTTTGCCTTTATATTTTGGTTTTATTGGTGTGACTGATTGTCAGGCTGCTGGAATACTAATTTAATTTACTCCCTGAATGTTGAAAGAAGTAGCCATAGTTTATACTATTTAATATCTTGTATTTGCAGGAATCATTCACCTTCTTGATTTATTCTTGCTTTTTATTATAGAAAAGGAAAAATAGGTAAACTTGTGTTCTTGATTAGTCAAAAATAGTACAGGGCTTGGTGTGTTACAAGCTTATAGCAGAATATTTTTATTTCCATTATAGATTGACTGGTGGTTGAGTTAGAACAATGGCACTTTACTTTTTTGAGGTCACTAACCCTTTGAGGGTCAATGTAGCTGTATACATTTTGTGTATGATTTTGGGGGAGTGTGTGGATCACTCTGAAACCCAACTGTGTACTCCATTATTTTCAGTTTAGTTTACTTTATTCTTGGGTAGAGGTATTAATGATAGGAGTATGTTGAGGAGAAAAAAAGCTTTAGAACCATTGGATTCGTTATGCTTAGATGGCATGGATTTACCATCCAGTTTTGTGGTGTTCTATGACCACTTCACATATTCTCTCAAACTCTCCTCTATTGATTATAAGGGTTCTAGGGGAAGAGAATGTGGACTGATCCCTAGCAAATGTATTGCTCTAACTGGAAAAATAGCTGTAAGTACATGGCCCCATTAAGATTGTTAACAGGCTTTAGTATTGTTTCTTCAGCCTGGGTGCTCAAAATGCTAGTTTGATTGGGAGGCTGTATACTGGGAAGAACAGTGGATCAGAAAACCGAAGACCCGTGTTTTAGGGTTTGCTGCCTACTTTAGTTGAGGCACTTCCTGATTTATTGAATGTAAACTTTTCCTGTTGAATTTTGCTCTGTGTGTGTGTGTGTGTATGTATGTATGTATGTATATGTATGTTTGTATGTATCTATGATTATATTTTCATTATTAGCCTATCTGTTAAAAAGATAGATTTGGAGTTTGTAAGTTAGACTCAGGGTATAACTCTTAAAAAAAATTCTTATTTTTTATTGAAGTGTAGTCAGTGTACAATGTTAGTTTCAGGTGTCCAGCAAAGTGATTCAGTTATACATATACTTACATACATATATACGTATTTTTCAGACTCTTTTCCATTACAACTCATTACAAGAAATTGAATATAGTTCCCTGTGCTATATAGTAGGTCCTTATTGTTTATTTGTTTTATATATAATAGTGTGTATCTGTTAATCCCAAATTCCTAATCTGTCCCTTCTTCTCTTCTCTCCAGATTCAGGCTATAACTCTTAAAAGAAGCTTTTTTGGTAATACTTTTTCAAAGATGATAAATGGGTAGATATGAGGTGGGTCGTCTGTCATTGAAAGTGTTCACGTTTGCCCATTGACACTACTTGGCTTGGATATTGTAGATAGCATTCAGATATCAAAGGATAACTTTTACTGTTAAGTTATCTGTAATGATAATCCAACTCTTAAATAGTCATAATTCTATGAAAAGGGGTAGCTGGGTCCTGACTAGCTAAAAGGAAAGCTGGAGTCCTTCCAAATCTGATGTGTGTTTTTGGCTTTTGCTTTGTTTTGTTGGACTTGGTTGTCCTTACAGAAGTGGACAATCACATCACAGTTTGGGTATCATGAATACATTTCTATAAATGGAAATTTTTTTCTATTGATTTTTTAAAAAAATTGTTTATTTGGAGGTAATCGTAGATTCACATGCAGTTTTAAGTAATAATAGATCTAGTACAATATGACCAGGATATTGACATTGATACAGTCAAGATATGGACCTGTTTATCATGACAGTTATCTGTTCTGTTGTCCTTTATGGCCATATTAACAACACCCCCCTTGCTCCATTTCTAACCCCTGACCAACACGTATCTGTTCTCCATTTCTATAATTTTGTCATTTGAAGAATGTTATATAAATGGGATCATACAGTATATATCATTTTGGGATTGCCACTTTTGACTCAGCAGAACTCCCTGGAGATTAATCTAAGTTGTCGTATGTATCGATAGGTTGTTCCTTTTTATTGCTGAGTAGTATTCCATAGTATTGATGTGCCACAGTTTCTTTAGCCATTTACCCACTGAAGGATGTCTGAATTATTTCTAGTCTTTGGTTATCGCAAATAAAGCTGCAATGAACATTTGTGTACAGGGGTTTTTGTGAATATAAATTTTCTCTGGGATAAATGCCCAAGAGTGCCAGTTGCTAATAGTTGCCTGCTTAGTTTTATTAAAAAACTGCCAAACTGTTTTCCAGAGCAGCTCTACCATCTTACATTCCCCTCAGTAGTTCCCACCAGTGTTCTAGTTTTGTTGCATCCTTGCCAGCATTTGGTGTTATTACTTTTTCATTTTTGGCATTCTGATAGGTGTGTAATGATAGCTCATTGTGGTTTTAATATGCATTTCCCTAATGGCTAGTGATGGTGAATATCCTTCATGTCCTTATTTTCCATCTGTGTAACCTCTTTGGTGAAATTTCTGTTCATGTCTTTTGGATTGTTGATTTGAGGCCTTTTTCTCTGATGTAAAAATTTGGTGCTATAAATTTACCTTTTAGCACTACTTTAATTATGTCCCACATATTCTTATATGTTGTATTTTCATTCATTTCTATGCATTTTAAAATTTCCTCTTTGAGCCATTGAATATTTCCTAGTGTGTTATTCAGTAAGTATTTGGAGATACGGAGATTTTCCTGTTTTCACTCTGTTACTGATTTTTAGCTTGATTCCATTATGATTAGGGAATTTGTGTAATTTTCATTCTCTTAGTTGACATCTGTTTTATGACCTAGATGATCCATGGGTGCTTGGAATGAATGTGTTTTCTGTTGTTGGAGTGTTGTGTACATGGCAATTAGATGCTATTGGTTGATTGTATTCTTCAGTTCTTCTATATCCTTGCTGATTTTCTGTCTGTTAGCTGTGACATTTGCTGAGACAGTCGTGTTACCAAGTCGTCAACTTTAACTGGGGATTTGTCTGTGTTCCTTTTATCTCTGTCAGTTTCTGCTTGTGCTTTAAGGCTCTGTCTTTTGGTATGTACATAATTAGGATTCTTGTCTTCTGGTGGGTTCTCTGTGTCATTATGTAATATCTCTCTTGGCCTACTAAAATTATTAGTAATTTTACTTGCTCTGAGGTCCACTTTACCTGATAGTAATGTAGCCATTCTTGCTTTTTAAAAGAATTAATATTTCCATGATAAACAGTGTATTGTTAGATCATTTTTAAAAGTCTGTTCTTCCAGTCTCTTTTAATTGGTATATTTAGACTTTTCACACTTAAGGTAATTACTGATATCTTAGGGCTTAAGTCTGCTATTTTATTATTATTATTTTGTTTCTTATTTCTCATTTCTTTCTTGTTTCTTACTTCCCTAGGGGTTATCTAGATATTTTTTTTGATTCCATCTTGATTTGTAGTGTTTCTAAGTATATCTCTTTCTATAGAATTCTTAGTGGTTGCCCTCAGTATTGCAATATTCATATGTAATTTATCACCATCTTCTGGTTTGGATGTTACACTGCTTCGAGTGAAGTGCAGTCCTTTACTTCCATTTAGGTTCTTTTCCTCTCTTCTAAAATACAGTTTTCCTAAGTGTTTTCTCTGCATAATGTTGAACACCGTATCAGATAGTGCGATAAATTTTGCTTCAACCAGCAACCAGCAAATATGATTTATGAAACTCTGCATTGCTTTATATTACACTATTACATTCACCTCAGTGTTCTTTTTTCCTTCCTGAAGTCCTGGCCTTCTACTTTCCTTTCTACTTAGAGAACTTTTTTTAGTCATTCTTTCAGTGTGACTTTGTTAGCAGCAAATTCTCTTAGTTTTTCTGAGATTGCCTTTATTTTTCTTCATTCATGAAAGATATTTTTGCTGAATGTAGAATTCACAGGGTACAGTTCTTTTCTTTTCCTATGTGAAAAATGTGCTATTTCCTTCTGTTCTGTATGGTTTCAAATCAGAAATTTGCAGTCATTTGAATCCTGAAAGCAATTCATCATTTTTCTCTGGCCGCTTTCAAGGTTTTTTCCTTGTCTTTAGTTTTCAGGAGTTAAGTAATGATGTATTTTGGTATGCATGTCTTTCGTTTTGTTTTAGTTGAGGTTCTTACATCTTTTTCTTTCTGTGGGTTAATGTGTTTCACTAAATTTTGGAAGTTTTTAGCCATTATATCTTAGGATACTTTTTCAGTCCCACTTTTCTCTTCTTCTGGGACTCTGGTAAGAAGCTTAGCTCTTCTGTTTTTGGCTCTTGGGTCCCTGAGGCTCTGTCCATCCCCTACACCTCCCAGTCTATTTTCTTGTTTAGGTTGGCTAAGTTCTCCCCCCCCCCCAAGTTGAAGTATTGTTGATTTACAATGTTGTTTCAGGTGTACAGCAAAGTCATTCAATTATACATATATATATTTTTCAGATTCTTCTCCATTATAGGTTATTACATGATATTGAACATAGTTCCCCATGCTATACAGTAGGCACTTGTTTATTTGTTTTATATGTAGTAGTGTGTATATGTTAATCCCAGACTACTAATCTCCACCCCCCCCCCCCCCCCCCGTTTCCCCTTTGGTAACCATAGTTTGTTGATCTGTCTTTGCTGTCTAGCACTTCCATTCTACTGTTGAGCCCATTGAGAGAATTTTATTTTGGTTATTGTATTTTTTAGTTTTATAATTTCCCTTTGATTCTTTTAAAATAACTTTGCTGAGATTTTTCATTTTCTCATTTGTTTCAAGAGCAGCTGTAATTGCTCGTTGAAGCATTTATTTGACTGCTTTAAAATCTTCATCAGAGGTAATGCCTCAAAAACCTGGTTCATCTCAGTGTTGCATCTGTTGATTATTTTCTCTCATTCACTTTGTACTTTTCTGGCTTTTGGTATGGTGAGTGATTTTCAGTTATACTCTGGACATTTTGGATTTCATATTATGAGAATTCTGGATCCTCTTCTTTTTTATAGTAGGTAGTCTCCTTGCTGAGGTGTAGTGCCAGGACTGGGTGGCTCCGTATGTTCAGCTTCTGGCTCGGCCCTGCTGACAACCACCCTGGTAAAAGTAGGGCACGGAGTCATACTGTCTTGGTCCAGACTGATGGATGCAAGTTCACATCCCCCCTTGTCCTCACTGATATCTTCTTGGCAAAAGTTGGGCACCAGTTTATGCCACTTTGTTGCCTCTGAGTCGGGGAGGTGTAAGATCAGCTTTCTGATGGGTCATGCTTCCCAGCAAGCCAGAAGTGGAGGGCTAACTCACACCACTCTGATGCTGCGGGGTGGAGGAGAAGCTCCCTACTTTGTACCGCTTCCCCTGAGTTGATGCCAAGTGGTGGGTGGTGGAAGCTCAGCTCCCTCTGGGCATCACTGGCACCCAGAGAACGTGTGAAATGGATTGTCGGCTGCTCCATCTTGCTTGACCTCTTCATTCAATCTTACTGCTGGGTGTGTTTGAAGGTTCAGCTCCCTACTGTTCCCTGCTGACACCAGGGGTGGAGGGGAAGGTGGAATGCTGACTGGTGCCAACTCATACCACCTTGTTCAGTCTTGTTGATGTCGGGTAGGGTGCTGTTTCAGTTCTTCTCTGGTTCATGCTGATACCAGGCGTGCGTGCGTGCGTGCGTGCGTGCGTGTGTGTGTGTTTTCAAGTTTAGTAGTGACTAATGCTGCCTCATACAGCTTTGTTAAGTCTCCTTGCTACTGGGTAGTAGTGGTGGCCCAGCTTGCTCTTGACCCTGCTAATGCTACCTTAAATGGGTGAATCTGAGCACCAGTTGTTTTCACTGGGTGTAGGGTGTGAAAGTTCAGCTCCTCTTTCAGTTTTGCTGTAACCCAGCAGGGGTATTGAAGCCCTGGTTCTGCAGGGCCAGGAAGATCTGCTTCCTGCTCAGCCTCTTCCATACCATCCTGTCTGGGGAACTGGATCACCCTCCGTGTGGGGAATAGAAGATCAACTGCTTGTTTTGTTGTGCCAGCACTGCCCTGGGAGTGGACTCGGATTGGCACTGCCTGCTCCCCACCCCAGTTGAGAGGAAGGAAGTATGGAAGATTTGCTGCGTGCTTGGCCTCACTGAAACTAGACAGTTTGCATGAGTGTGCGTGTGTATTTTCCATTGATGTTTGGCTGAAGCATGGTGGGTATTGCTAAAAAGGCTTCTATTGGCAGCCTACTTTTCCCCTAGTCTTTTTCCTAGGAGGAAAAGACTTTTTGGAGGTTTTTTGGTCTGTGACTTTGGTGGTACTAGATCAGGGGCTTCTGAAGTAGCACCCAGTCCTGGAAGTATGGGAGGCAGTAAGAAAACCTAGGGAACTCACTGCTTTGTCATTCCTCAAGTCCTGTTGCCTCTAGGAAGTCTGCTGCCCTTTCCTCACCTTTTAGATACTTCCTATGCTTATTTGTTCTATCATATTCAGGATTTTTTAGTTATAAGAGGGAGTACCTGAGAGAAATGAAGCTACTCCAATTTGGTGGAACTGAAAGTCTTTCATTTACTATTACAGCAATTCAAGGTTTGAATTGTGAAAATTTTTGCCTAAAGATACTATGTCACCTGAATGAAGTAAGTCTTAAAAAATCAAATTTACATGGAAATCTTAACTTTTCACAGTATCAGTCGGTGACCATATTGCAAAGCTGTTCCCTTGTGTCAGGGCTTGACCCATAGCTGTATTATTTTGGGGACAAGGTTTAAATAATTACAGTGCTTACTTTTGACATCAAATGCTTTCTGTTACATTGTTTAAAAAAAGTATATATTTACACGTATATAGAGAGAAACTGAAAGATAAGCTGGGTTATAGCAGAATGTCACTGTTTTGGTTTGCCATCAAATAGCAGTTACTCTTTAGATTCCCATGACGAACATACCGATGTAACAGAATATTCTGTTTCTTTTGCCATATTAAGGCCAGCAAAACAACAAAATCCTTCTCCGAAATTCTTAAAACACTCAAAATAACATGATGCAGAAGATTTTAGAAGAGGAGAGGTGGTACATAGAGATGTTTCCCTATTCAGTTGAATAGGCAAGTGAAAACTTGGGAGGCATCAGTGCATCTGAGGCAGAGGATAACGGTAATTTCAGCAATGTCCATGCTGAACACAATTCTACAATTTAAAAATGAGGGGGCTTTTATAATTCATTCTACCTCAAATTCTGTGATTTTTGTCCCTTTTGTTCTTTCTAACTTGTTATAGTGCAATTTATATAGAAACTGAAATTTTTTTAAAACAAAAAACCTGGAAAAAAAGTTTTAGGCCCTTTAACATGAATTTCTCTTAAAATAAGCTTAGCTGTTCATTCTGTTAAGAAATGAGTTGATTTATTTTCTGTCTAATATGCTAATCATAATGTGCAGTGGTTAAACATTGTGCATTCTTCCTTGACCTATTAGTTATTTTGGATTGTGTTATTTCCATAATTTGTGAGTTTCCCAAAATTTTTTTGTTACATTGATTTCTAATTTTGTTCCATTTTGGTCAGAGGTCATAGCTGTTATGATTTCAGTCCTTTTAAATTTATGGAGACTTGCTTTGTGATTCATCCTGGAGAACATTCCATGTGCACATCAGTAGAATGTGTTTTCTGCTGTTATCGGAGGGAGTGTTCTGTAGATGGATTTTTTGGTTTTACTGGTTTATAGTGTTCTTCAGATCTTCTGATTCTTTGTTGATTTATTGATTACTGTAAGTGGAGTATTGTGGTCTGCAACTATTACTGTTGAATTGTCTATTTTTCTTCAGTTCAGCTTTTGCTTCAGGTATTTTGAGTTCTGTTGTTAAATGTGCATACTTGTTTTTAATTGTTATATCTTGGTGAATTCGCCATAGCATGTTCTTTGTGCCTACTAATAATACTTGTTTCAAAGTATATTTTGTCTGATATTACTGTAGCCACAACAACTCTGTTTTGGTTACTGTTTGTATGGTACATATTTTTGTATCCCTTTAGTTTTATCCTATTTTGGTCTGAATCTAAAGTGTATCTTTTTTAGGAAGCATATAGTTGGATCTTGCCGTTTTATCCGTTTTGCCAATCTGTGCCTTTTAATTGTAAGAGTGCTTAATTCATTTATGTTTTATGTGATTACTGATAAGATAGGACTTAAAGCTACCATTTTACTATTTGTCTTCTATGTGTCTTCTGTCATTTTTATTCTTTAGTCCTCCATTTCCAACTTTTTTTTATGTGTGTGTTATTTTCTGGTATAGTATTCTAATTCCCTTTTTGTTAATTTTATCATGTTATCTTTTTTAGTGGTTGCCCTGGGAACTTACTATTAGTTCTAATTAATACCAACTTAATTTCAGTAGTATGCAAAGACCTTGCTCCTATATAGCTCCTTTGTGCTGTTAATGTCACATGTTGCATTTTTATGCATTGTGTTCCCATCAACACAGATACATGATTATTGCTTTATTGAATGTTAGGTCATATAGGAGAAAATTAATTTAACAAACCCAAAATGCATTTATACTCTCTTTTATATATACCTGGATAGTTAGCCTTTAGTGGTACTCTTATTTTTTCTTGTGGGTTTGAGTTATTGTCTAGTATTCTTTCATTTCAACATGAATAACTGTCTTTTGTATTACTTGCAGTGCAGGTCAGCTGCTGGCAGATTTGCTTTTTGTTTTTAGGGGGATATCTTAATTTCTCCTTCATATTTCAGGATAATTTTGCTGGATATAGAATTGTTGGTTGACCATCTTTTCCTTTCAGTACTTTTAACATGTTGTCCCATTGCCTCCTGGCCTCCTTGGTATCTGATGAAGAAATCAGGTATTAATTTTATTTGAGGATCCTTTATATATGATGAGTCACCTCTTGTGGCTTTCAAAATTCTTCATTTTTTTTTTTTTTTTTTTTTTTTTTAAATTTGACTGTAATGCCTGTGTGTGGATCTGTTTTGAGTTTAGTTATTTGGAGTTCATTGAGCTTTTTGGCTGTGAGATTAGTTTTTTAAATTACTAAGTTTGGAAAGTTTTCAGCCATTATTTCTTGGAATGTTCTTTCTTTCCCTTTCTTAACTCTTCTGTGACTTCTGATTTGCATGTTTTGGTACACTTCATGATATCCCCAGGTCTCTGAGGCTCTGTTCATTTTTCTCTATTTCTTTTTTCTGTTCCTTGACTGAATAATCTCAACTGATCCATCCTCAAGTTCACTGATTCTTTCTGCCTGCTCAGATATGCTGTTGAGCCTTTCTAGTGACTTATTAAATTCAGTTGTTATACTTTCTTTTTGGTCTTTATTTTATATATATATATAAAAAATTTCTGTTTATCAATATTCTGTATTGTTTGGTACATTATCCTTATACTTCACTTTAGTTCTTTGGACATAGCTTCTTGTAATCTTTGAACATATTTGTGATAATTGATTTAAAGTCTTGTCTAGTAAGCCTATATCATCTGGGCTTTCTCTGGCACAGTTTCTATCGATTGCTTTTTGTTCTGTGGAACAAAAATGTGGACCACGCTTTTTTTGTTCCTTTGCAGATCTAAAAATTTTGGTTGAAAACTGGACATTTTAATACAGTGTAGCAATTCTGGAAAGCAGAATGTTTCCCCTCTGCTGTTTGTTGTAGTAGTTGTTTCTTTGTTTACAGTGACTTTCTGAACTAATTTTGTAGTCTGTATTCTTCTTTGTCCTGTATTGCCACTGAAATCTCTCCTTATTTATCTTAGTATGTAGCTAACTATTAGACAAAGATTTCCTTAATTGCCTAGTACCAGTAAGTCTCCTAGTCTTTGTTAAGGGGTCTTCTCAGCTCTTTCTTGGGTATGGTGATAGCCTGTGTTTGTGATCGGCTTTGAGTCTCGGGTTTTTCATATTTGTTGGCCCCTTTGAAAGCTGTTAGGGGGACATCTCATTCCTCCACTTTTCCTTTTAGGGTTTTTTGATTATTCTATTGTTTGTCCCAACTGTTATCCACTGCTTTAGCAAGTCAAACAATTAATTTCTTGGAATAGTTTCTGGTAAATGTCCCTGGAGTAAAGGCTTTTTGTAGTGGGCAAGCCCCCCAAGTCATGTGAGATAGAGAGAGCCTTGCAAGTGGGGTCTTCAGGAAACCATCAGACAGGTTCTTGGAAATGAGTCTTGGAAGGAGCGTCAGCATCCTTTGCTGGCTTTTCAGGCCGCTGGCTTGTATCACAAGTCCATGCTGTTAGTTTTCAAGTATACTGTGAAGATGGAGAGGGAAACGGACTAGGGCAAGTTAAAAAGCCATAAAGCTCTCTGTTTTTACCAAGATTCAGCCATTTCTCTTGAGCAAACCCTTCCCAGACTGCTGAAAGCTTTTGGTTAGCTTCTAGAGTTATTACAAAGTTGATTTTGACAATATTTGCTAGTTTTCTCACTGGAGAAGAATTGTTGGGGGTCCTTGCTCCACCATTTTCACTAACATCACTCTGCATTCTTTATTTTAAAGGTAAAATTATGATTTAATGCAGATCTTTCAGTTTATACACAAAACTGCAGTGGTTTTGTCACTGAATTTTCTTCCTTGATGAAAATTTTGGTTCTCAAAGACAGTAGCATAATTACTTGATTGCTTTTATCACAGACTATACACGTTATTAGTGGTGTTAGAATAACAATACCAACATTACCACGATGTGGTTACTCTTTGTTGCTTGAGGGTTTTTTGTAGTTCTTTTTGCCCTTAGGATATATTCCACTGGGAATGTTTGGTCAAATTACTGTGTTTTAAACTTCCTTAAAATAATCATTCTCTGTCTGGTTATATTATCAACTGGCTACACAGTAAGGTTTGTTTGTTTCATTTTGCTTTTGGCTTTTTTAGGGATTGGTTTTTTAACTTGTAATTTTTTTTTTTTTTTTATGTTTTACACTGTAACGTTTAAAAGATTCACATGGTTGTAAAATGTTTACATTGTTCTAAAATCAAATTTACCATCATTCCCTTCTTGACCGTTTAAAATTACAAGTTTATAACTTTGTTTTAAAAATAAGAGACAAATGCAAATGCTCAAAGACATCTGTATATGTACTTTGGCTATAATTCTTTTTCTCTGCCTCTTGGTTTCCTTGGATTTTGTAGTAGTCTAACACTTACAGATTTTGGTCTGTTCAGAGAGAAAAATCTGTGCTCCCCTCAGTGCTAACTACCTACTGAAAAACCTTTGATTTCTTCCCATTGACTGGAGTGGCATCTGATGTCCCTCAGCATTTGGGCCCCCATAAAACTTTTTAATTTCTTCCTCTATACTTTGTGTCATTTTTATTTCAATACTTTTTCAGCGGCCCCTTTTAACCTTTTATGGTTTCCCTTATCCTATAAAAGTGGAACCAATTGCTCTGTGTGCTCCCAGAGTATTTTTTCTTTTTAAAATTTAATTCATCCTTTTTTGTTAGTGACAGCTTTATTGATATATAATTCACATCAAGTGTAGAGTTCTAGTATACTTTTAAGTAAAAAGAATGCTTCCATTTCCCAAAGGCATCCCCTTTCCATTTCTGTAGCTTCTTTTTCTAGTATTTATCACCATATTTTATATAGCCAATGCTGGTGCTTGTTGATTTTTAAGATTTTAGGTATTTACCTTTTTAAAATATTTATTTATTACTGTATTATTTAATTATTTTATTTTGGCAGGGATGGGGGAGATAGTTAGGTTTATTTATTTTTAGAGGAGGTACTGGGGATTGAACCTAGGACCTCGTGCATGCTAAGCATGTGCTCTACCATTTGAGCTCTACCCTCCCCTTAGGATCTACTTTCAAGATGGCTTCTTCATCATATCTGTTGCACCTTGGCAGGGATAGCTAGAAGGCTGGATAGCTAGATATTTTTCTACAGTGGAAGATAACCTCCCACCTATCTGCTCCATTTGCCCCCACATTTTCCTATTCTCCCATAGTGTTATGATGTTGGGTTAAATCAGTGTTGAAGACTATATAAACAAGTGCTTTTCACTATGATTACTTTTCCTTTTAATGTACAAAATTTTCTTTCCTTTTTTTTTTTTTTCATGAGTAAATAGGCCTTTTGTTTAGTTTTAATTCTCTCTCTCATGTATGTAGCCCCAGTATGGTCAAACACATCAATTTATAGTTCCTTTTTTTTTTTTTTTAAATTAAGTGTATCCTTCACAGATTGCTGTGGTTGTATAGACCACTAGGCCTGTTGGACAGCTAGCATTCTGGGACTTCCTGTCACCCCCATCCTGGTGCTGGCCTACTAGCCTAGTGCCTTGGTAGCCAAAATAGGGAAGTGGACTATGTGACATCCCTCACTTCTGTGCTTGGTGTTTCTGTTTCTGTCCAGCATCTCTAGATTTAAATGTTTGGCCTTTTGTTGGTATGGGGGAGGAGAGAATAGGGGAGAGACAGTTCCCTGGCAGCCTGATCTGGAGGAGATCTAGGGATTTAACTAGTTCTCATTCCGTTTTTTTCATAATCTTCCTTTCTTCAGTTCCTGCTACTGTATCTTGGACCTGTCTAGGATTCTCCTGCTTGGATGGGTTTCTGTCTTGTCTGAAACCTTAGACACTTGGCATTTTATCTGCATTTTGTCTTTCAAAAGTTTATTGATCTGCTTTGTTTACTGTCCTCTCCATTTCTGGTCTGGTTATCTTACTCTATAAGAAACCACCCCCAAATCACCATTTTATTAAATGTTCATAGGTTCTGTGGGTTAGGAATTTGCAAACAGTGATGTCCTTTTTGTTTTGTTTTTTTGGCCCCACATGATTAGGGCCTGATGACTCATGGTAGAGGGAAACTTAAACAGCTGGGGCTATAGGATCTACTTTAAAGGTGGCTTCTTCATCATATATGTGGCACCTTGACAGGGATAGCTAGAAGGCTGGGCCTAGCTGCAGCTGTCAACCCACGGGCCTACATGTGGCCTTCCCAGCATGGTTGCTTTAAGGCAGCTGGGCTTGTTACATGGCAGCTTGGGTTAATAAGAGAATCAGGTGGAAGCTGTATGTCCTTTTATGATCTTTCCTCAGAAGCCACAATATGACATTTCTGCCGTAATCTATTGGTCAAAACAGTCACAAGCCCCAACCAGATTCTAGGAGAGGGGACAGAAATGTCATCTGTATGGGGCAGTGGCACGGTGGTCAGACTGCAGAAGAGTATGTCTGAGGGGGTGGGAGGGGAGTGTTATTGTGGTCAGTGTTGGAAAGTACAGTCTGCCATACTTCTATTTGTTCTTAAGGGTGACTTTTAATTTCTTTACTCTTATTTCAGAGGTGTTGGAAGGGAGCAGAGATAAACTTAGTTGTTCAACTGAATTCTTTAACTAGAAGTCCCTTGCATGATGATTTTTGTTTTTAGGTAAACTTTGTTTCATAGAAGTGTAGCATGAACACCGTTGAATCCACATACCGTAAGTGTGCTAGCAGTTTAGTGACTTATCACAAAGTGAACACATTTTGTAAATGCCACCTCAGATTGGGAAACAGGATAGTCATAGCACTCCTCGAGCACCTCGTGCCCCTTCCCAGTTGTTACCTCCACCCTCCTCCCCAAAGGTAACCACTCTTTTAATCTTCATTATCATAGATTAGTTTTGCTTATTTTAAAACTTTATAGAATGGAACCCTGTATACTCTTGTGTCTGGCTGCTTTTTCTCAACAACACATTTGAGATTCATCCATGTTATTCATCCATATGTAGCACTACATCATTCAGTTTTATTGCTGAGTAGTATTCCAGCATAAAAATGTTTGAGCTTATTTATCCATTTTGTTGCTAATGCCTCCTGTAATGGTTAAAACTCTCAGTAGCTCTTCATTCTCATTTATGTTTACTTGTGTGGTGGTCCCTTTAATAGCTTTCATTTAATAATTTTCTACCTTTACTGTCACCCTATAATTCCCCCTTTCCCCCCTTAATTGTATTTTTATTAAATCATCTCCACTGTCTGGGGGATCTTTATCTACCATTCTTAACTTTCTGAAATACGAGGTAAGCCAAAAGGGAAGGTCTCTAAGCCAAAAAATGTCTCACAGTCCATGTACTGAGTTTATTTATTTTTATTTCAGATGCTAGTCTGATACGAATGGCTGCTTATTTGCTTTCCTGTCCTACAGGTTAGAAGATGTGAATTAGGAGAGAAGTTGCCAGATGCTAGAGCATGCTGATGCCAGATAGTGTAGTAGAGAGAATCAGGTGATTGTGTAAAAAGAATAAAGGAGATAAAAGCAATTTAAGACTGTGTAGTTTAAGGTGAGTTCCTAAATGGCCTTGTTTTATTAAAATAGCACAGAGTAATAGCTTTCTTCCCTTAATAATTTTTTGGTTAAATTACGTTTACCTTAACCAAAGAAATGGTTCAGTTGTGTTTTCTGTACTCAATTTTAAGAAGATGGGGAGGTCTTGAAGAGATGGTATGCATCATAGCTTAAAAATTGCCTAGTGGAAGCTTTTGGTTGTCTTAAATCTGAGTGGAGTGTCTCACTCTCTAATATAACAAAGGAATGGAGGTTATTTCTTTGGCAGACCTTTAGAGCAGTGTTTATCAGAATTTTTTTTCCCATCATGACAGTGGGAAGAATTGTTTTACATTGTGATCCACTGTGTAGCATACAAATTTTTTACAAATGGAAAATTTCTTTTCCATAAAACAATACTTTGGAAAAACAGTGCTTCAGAATGCTAAGGTAAATCTCTGTTTAGTTGGAATTATCTACGATTGCATATCTGTGAAGTCTAAACTAATGAGCTACTGAACAGAGAGAGGTGAGGAATACACTGTGGAAAGGACTGTTCAGAAGAATATACTTAACTAGGTCCAAAAGCCCTCAGACACTTGAGAGAGAAACACCCTTCCTACTATTTTCCTTTTAAAATAGGTACTAAAATTTCAAGAGCAATTTTCTTTCTTACTAGCTTGTTACCCTGTCCCCCCAAATATTGGTTATAGTATTGTAACATTTCTTCTTCCTGGAAGTGAATTAATACATGATTATGGTTAATAAGTATACCATGTGTTTTACCCAAACTTTGCAACATCATCTGCCCTCATTGTCTTTTTTTGGGGGGGGGATAGTTAGGTTTATTTACTTCTTTATTTTTAATGGAGGTACTGGGTTTTGAACCCAGGATCTCGTGCTTGCTAGGCGCGCACTCTACCACTGAGCTATACCCTCTCCCCAGCCCTCATTGTCTTGTAAAGTAAACCTTTTAACACTTGTAAGCCTTAGATTCTTCATCTGTAAAATAGGGGTGCTAGTACTTAACTCATAGGTTTGTAAAAATTAAATGAGGTAATGTAAAGTGCACAGTGTTTAGAAGTTAATGTCATTAATAATTAATAATCCTAATAATCTGCTTGGTGAACAAGAGTAGAATATGCTAGAACGATGTCTGGTATATGTTAATATAGAAGTTTGTTATGTCCCAGATGAGTTTTTTTTTTTTTTGAAAAACATTATCTTCGTTATTTATTTACTTATTTTTTGGAGGGAGGAGGTAATTAGGTTTATTTATTATTTATTTAAATGGAAGTGCTGGGGATTGAACGCAGGACCTCATGCATGCTAAGCACTGCACTCTACCACTGAGCCACCCCCCTCCCCCATAAGTTTTTTTTGGCAGATAAAGGGAGAGATTTCAGGAAGAGCACTGTGTCAAGAGTGAATTGTGAGAAAGAAAGGTTATTTGGAGGAATAGACTGAAAGGAGTGGTAGTATTTCTGATGATCGTAGATTCTAGGTGTACCTTGATGTATTTCTTTTTCAGATCTTCTCTTGTCCCAGCCCCCAGATCTTGCCACTCATTAGCTGTGAGAGTTTGTGATTTAGAAAAGAACTGGACATAATTCAGTGTTCTCTCTATTAATAGCGTCACTTGTTTGCATTTCCTATGCTGCTGTAAGTGACTGGAAAGAGTGAATAGGATTAGTAAAGCTATCCTGGAGTCCAGCGTATCATTGGATACTCCTGTGAGGGTATGATGTAACAGCATGCTGCAGCCAAAAAGAGTCAGAGAGCTCCTGTCTTATACTCTTGGGGTTAATTTTTAACCCAGAGTTGTAAACCTAGTTAAGATGTCTCTTTGTCCTACTACATGCTTTTTTGACAAAAACATTCTGCAGCTTGCTGGGCTTTTCCAGAAAACAGACAATGCTTTTAGTTAGTTCCACATTGTGGATACTTCCTAGGATTGAACCTAGCTCTGAGTTCTTTCACTGCCATTAGTCATCTGCCTAGTATAAAAATTCTGCGCATAGTGGTGATGTGGTAGGTATGTAGAAAAATGATAATTTATTAACCTTCTGTTTTCTGTTGCTGGTCATGAGTTTATGCTGCTGCTTCTCTTTAAATAAACAACAGAGGAAAGGCAGAAACTGTAGTTTTGGAAAATGTTAGCACTGTAGCTAAAAGTGATAAGCCTCTGTTCCAGTGCAAGGAAAAGTGATTTTTCTCTAACTCTGAGACCAAGGCCAATTTCATTGCCTTTATTAGTTACCCTCTGGTATTCTGCACTGTTGTTGGAGATAAGAAATGTCTGCTGTCATGAAAATACTTTTTTTCCGTAGCAGGGAGGCATAGCTGATCTGTTGTGTAATGTTTTTTAATGCTCCCACCCAAAAGGCTGGGGAATTTTTCATAAACATGTATTAAATGTTCATTGTGGAGCAGGCAGACTAGAAATAGCAGGTGCCCTATCCTCTGTAGGGAGTAGTACTTGTGCCCCTATGACTGTGCGATGATGAGTGCTGTAATACAGATACTGTAAGTTGAATACGGCTTTCTGTAGTAATGTGTGAGGGGAGAAAATAAGAGAGAAAGTATCAGTATCAATTCACTTATCAACACTGAGCTTTTTTTCTGAATTAAAAATTTCTCTCCAGTCCCTTGACTGTCTTTATGTTAAAAAAAAAATGCTGAAAAAATAGAAAGGAAACTGCATTTTTCCTTGGTATTATATGTTTCCTTAGATTGCTCTTGCTGACTGCTCTGTGTGTTAGTAGTATACAGTTCTTTCTCTTGTCTTGGCATGTCTTTTTCTGTTTAAAAATTTTGCCCTCCCGTCTGGATTGCTATTTCTGTGAGGACAGTGTATGTGTTGTTTACTTTTGAATCTGGTCTACCTATCTAGCTTAGTGCCTGTCACATAACAGGTACCCAGTAAGGAATTACTGTATTACTTCTAACTTGTATTTGAATAACATTTTAAATCTTTAAAGCAGTTTGACTCCCCAGTTGCCCAGATGTTTAGAGTTTCCATATATAGAGTTTCTGTGTATTTCTTGATCATATTTATGACAACACATTAGAATTGTCTCTAAGTGCCCCTACCCCTCAATGCATACATACCTTGAGAGCATGGATCTTTTTTTCCTTCTGTATTTCCTCATCTGTCATAATGTCTAAGTTGTATCTGAGTAGTAAATGTTCAAAGTAGGTAAATCCTTTTCATTAAATGATGACAAGATTGTTGTATTTTGGTGTATTTCTGAAGTAAACTGTTTAAAAGTGTGAAGTAGTATCTGTATTAAAGTGCCTTTGGGTAACCTAAAGTACGACTGTACATATTCTTGTGAACATAATAGCTTTTCATTTACGAGTTTAGAGTGCTGATGTTCAGTTTGTTCAGGCATCTCTGAGTAAAATTCCTTCTACATAAAACTTTGCTACAGCTAGAAAACAGATCATAGTTAAAATTACATTAATATGAAGCCAGAATACTTTCAAAGAATAATGTATGAACTTCTAAGGAGAATTGAGAGACAACTGTGTGTACTTAATTTATATCACCAGTATAAGTGTGTGTGAAAGAATAATTAAATGGTTTGAAAAATTATATTAGCAGTCATTCAAGTGACTGAAATGCATGTTGGCAAAACTTAATGAAAATAAGTTTGTGAATTACATATTTAATAAATGTTTATTGAGTACTTACTCTATGCTAGAAAAATTCCCTGCCTTCATGAGATGAATATTAAATGGTAAAGAACAAGAAACGTAAGTAAAACATACAGTAGGTTGGATAGTGATAAGTGCTAAGTAAAGCTTAGTGCTATGTGGTAAAAAAAAAAAAAAACAAATTCCATTTATAAATAGCCAAACTAAAGCCAATACAAAAATTAATGCTAATATAGTGGATGATGTTATTTTGTCAAACTGAATCACTTGACTGATGTTAGGGTTATGACATCTCAAGTTCATTTGACATGCCTGTACTACTATGTGCTGCATGACTTCATTCTCCTGCAGTTTTTCTCTGTCGGAACTTGCATAAAGCCCTGTTATATTTTGTACATTGTCTCATCTGGTTTTCACTTTTGGGGAATGAATAATTTGCTACTAAAAGCAGCTTTGCTTGGCATCAGTATAATTGTGAAGGTAAATGTGGGAGTTAGCATTGCTTGTCAGTATTTGAATTTAGGTTATCAATATAATTGAGAATGTTTTGTCAGTCATTTCTAAATTATCATAGAAATTAAAAAATTAAAAAATGCGTTTGAAAAACTTCCATAAGGGCTCTGGAATCACAGAGAATGCATATGGGATCCCAGTTGGAAAGACGATTTATACAATAGTATATATGTCAAATCTCATTTTGTGTTAGTATGACTGTGTAGTTTTTTTGTACTTGAAGAATTATCAGTTCGAACTAATAAGCTAGAATAATTTTAAAGAAATCACTGTTGAAAGATATCTCAATTCTGGTTTAGCCATTTAAATTTTATTTACATATTAGGAGAAAGGCAGTCTATTAAATGGAGGCAGAAGGGGAGGTGACGGTTTACAAAAATGATGGTTCATGATCTTTGCCATAATATAACTCTTATAAACATTAGAAAGGTACGTCAAACAGTACAAATAAATGCTCTGGCAGATCATAAAAAGGAGAAATAACTTTGGGCAGGGAGAATTGAAGTTTTCTTAAGTGTAGGGTAATTTTTTCTTAGTAGATGTTATTTTTTAGAACCGCTTTACATTTACAGAAAAATTGAGACGGTTGTACAGAGAGTTCCTGCACTCGGTTTCCCTTTTTAGTAACTTACATTAGTATAATAATTTTTTTTTTTTTTTAAATTAGTGAAACAATATTGTTACATTATTATTAGCTGAAGTCCATAGTTTAGTTTCCTTAGATTTAACCTCAAGTCCTTTTCTGGTTCCAGGATGCCATTGAGGATGCTACTTTGTATTTAGACTTATTTTGGCTGTGACATTTTTTTCAGACTTCCCTTGTTTTTGATGACCTTAGTTTTGAGGAGCAGTGGTCAGGTATATTGTAGGATGCACCTCTATAGGTATATGTCTGATGCTTTTTTCATGATTAGACTGGAGTTACGGGTTTTTTGGAGGAAGATCACAGAAGTAAGGTATCATTTTCGTTACATCATACCAAAAGTTTTACTGTTCCCTCCTTTTGAGGGTAGAGTATCTACATAAATTATTTGGGAATCTTCTGCATAGGAGATTTGTTTCTTTTCCATTTATTAAAGCTCTTGAAGGAAATTAAAAGTGCTACTCCGGTGAACACATGGATAAGATAGCTTAACAACCTTATTGCTGATATGGAGAAAGTTTTAGTGGTCTGAATCAAGCCAGCCACAACATTCCCTAAAGCCAAAGCCTAATCCAGAGTAAGGCCCTAACTCTCTTTGATTCTGTGAAGGCTGAGAGAGATGAGGAAGTTGTAGAAGAAAAGTTTGAAACTAGCAGAGGTTGGTTCATGAGGTTTAAGGAAAGAAGTCATCTCCAGAACACAGAATTGCAGGGTGAAGACATAAGTGCTGATGTAGAAGATACAGCAAGTTGTCCAGAAGATCTAGCTAAGATAGTTAGTGAAGGTGGCTACACTAAGCAACAGATTTTCAGTGTAGATGAAACAGCCTTATATTGGAAGATACCACCTAGGATTTGAACATCTAGGACTTGCACAGCTAGGACTTGCACAGCTAGGACTTGCATGGCTAGAGAAAAGAAGTCAATGCCTGGCTTCAAAGCTTCAAAGAACAGGCTGACTCTCTTCTTAGGGGCTAATGTAGCCCCTAAGGTGACTTTGAGTTGAAGCCAGTGCTCATTTACCATTCTGGAAATCCTAGCGATTTTAAGAATTATGCTAAATCTACTCTGCCTGTGCTCTATAAATGGAACAGCAAAGTCTGGGTGACAGCACACCTGTTTACAACATGGTTTACTGAATATTTTAAGCCCACTGTTGAGACCTACTGCTCAGAAAAAAGATTTCTTTCAGAGTATTTCTGCTCGTTGACAATGCACCTGATCACCCAGGAGCACTGATGGAGATGCACAATGAAATTAATGTTGTTTTCATGCCTACTAACATAGCATCCATTTTGCAGCCCGTGAAACAAGGAGTAATTCCAACTTTCAAGTCTTATGATTTAAGAAAAACATTTCATAAGGTTATACCTGCCATAGATAGTGATTCCTCTGATGGCTCTGGGCAAAGTCATTGGAAAACCTTCTGGAAAGGACACACCATTCTAGATGCCATGAAGAACATTCATGATTCATGGGAAGAGGTCAGGATTAGAGTCTGGAAGAAGTTGATTCCAACCCTCATGCATGGCTTTGAGGGATTCAAGACTTAAGTGAAGGACGGAACTGCACTTGTGGTGGAAATAGCAAGAGCACTAGAATTAGAAGTGGAGACTGAAGATGTGACTGAACTGTTGCAGTCTCATGATAAAACTAATGGATGAGGAGCTGTTGCTTACGGGTGAGCAAAGAAAATGGTTTCTTGAGATGGAATCTACTCCTGGTGAAGATGCTGTAAAGATTGTTGAAATGACAACAAAGGATTTAGAATATTACGTAAACTTAATTGATAAAGCAGCAGCAAGATTTGAGAAGATTGACTCCAATTTTGAAAGAAGTTCTCTTGTGAGTAGAATGCTGTCAAACAGCACTGCATGCTATAGAGAAATGATTTGTGATGGGGAGAGTCAGTTGAGTGTATGGATATACTACAGTTTGTTTATCCATTCATGTACTGATGAACTTCTGGTTTGGTTCCTGTTTTTGGCTATTACAAAGAAAGCTACTATAAATCTTTGTATAGACTTCACTTCTCTGGAGTGAAATGGCGGGATTATGCAATAGGTATATGTTAAATTGAATAAATTTCCAAACTGCTTTCCAAAGTGATTGTACCATTTTACATTTATAGCAGCAGTGTATTAGAGTGTTCCTTATCTTTGTCATTTGGTATGATCATTCTTTAATTTTAGACATTCTGGTATGTGTGTAGCAGTATCTAAATCTCATTTTGATTTTAATTTGCATTTCCCTAATGATTATGATTTTGAGCATATTTTCTTGTTTATCTGTCATTTGTGTATATTCTTTGAAGTGCCTTTTCAGATACTTTGCCCATTGCATAAAAAATTGGGTTGCTTGTTTTATTGTTTTAAGAAATCTTTGTATATTCTGAGTACAAATGCTTTATCAGATACATGCTTTTCAGTCTGTGGCTTCTTGTCTTTTCATTCTCTTAATAGTATCTTCTGAAGAGTATAAAGTTTTAATTTTGATAAAGTTTAATATATCACTTTCCCCTCATATATATTGTGCTTTTGGATATTATTATCATGTGTATCTGGATATGTATTCTAGATATCATAGAAGTTTACAGCAGTCTTCATTTCTAGAATTAATTTTTTTATAATCTTATTCTACTAGAACTCTGAGATAATCCTTACATTCAGATAGGGGATCAGAAAGTTTATGTTGAACAGAATGTTAGTTTTTGTTTAGCACTCAGTTTTCATAGGTTTGATACTTAATTTCTAAGCCTGCAGCAGATAAAAAGTACCTTTTTATAAGTAAGATAGATAATAGACTTCTCCAAATAGCTATATTCAGAGTTTCGCTATAGGAGCTCTTCTTTATATATTCTATAAGTATTGAATTACTGTTTGAAAAGTGGTTTTCTGTTTAATTCAAGATACACTCTTATTAAAAGTGTGCTGGTCATATATTTGTCAAAGTATAGTTTACATTTTATGTCTTAAAATTTATTCTTATTTGGAATTATGTAAAATAACCTTCAAGGGTAGAAAATAGTGTCAATTCAAACTACTTTTAAACTACTGTTGAAAAGTTGAAAGCTAAGTTGAAAAGGCATTATGACACTAATTTTTTGAATACATGGCTGAAGATACTCATACTCATTTGCTTTGAAGCAATCTGAAGAGTTGGAGATAAGTCATATAATTATGTCTTATATCGGTGGATTAAAAAAATGCCACAAATGTTCTTAGCTAATATAATATAAAATAGAGGAGTTTCTATTCCCTTACCCCAGATCTAAATAATAAAGGTGACATACATGCTACTTTTACATTTGAATTCGTAATGTTATATTTTCTTATCTGAGGCACACTTTTTTCCTCCTCATTTTAAGTTTTGATCCTCTGCGTGTAACCAAAAAACATGAAAAGTTTTTATCTTATCTAGCAATCCCACTTAGGAGTGTATATCCAAAAGACTCGGAGGCAGAGTCTTGAAGAGGTATTTACACACCAGTGTTTATTGCACCATGATTCTCAATAGCCTAGAGATGGAAAGAACCCAGATGTCCATCAGTGGATGAGCAGTTAAAGAAGATGTGACATACACGTATAGTGGAATATAATGCAGCCTTAAAAAAGGAAATCTTGTCATATGCTATAACATGGGTGAACTTTGAGGACATGAGGCTAAAATGAAATAAGCTGGTCACAAAAGGACAAATACTGTATGATTCCACTCATATGAAGTATCTAAACTAGTCAAAATAATAGAAACAGAAAGTAGAAAGGTGGTTGCCAAGGGTGGGTGCAGAAGTAGGGTTGGGGGAAGACGGAGTAAGTATATTCAACAATGTGAATATACTTAACACCACTGAACTGTACACTTAAAAATGGTTAAGATTGTAAATTTAATGTTATGTCAACTCTGAATACGACATGGGCAAATGGGGATGTATGGCCAAGGGACCAGGTGGGAGTCTGTTGCTGAAGGCAGACCAGGGTGATTAGGCATCACCTAAGTTAGGATGACAGAAGATGGGGGATTTTGGCTAAACTAATTTAGTAGGATTCTTGCTGATACTGGACAGTGCAGAGACAAATACAGAAGTCCAAATGTTGAGGCCTAGTTGAAAAAGAGCTCAGAGGAGCCTTGAGTAGAGTTTGCACAAGGAAAGAATCTTTGTCATAATGCACTGAGCTAAGAAGAAGTGATGTATCTAGGGAACTGTTGGAGGGCGGCAGGGGGTGTCGGGGGCAAGGATTTGGTGAGGATGGTTGGTGGCGCTGTATCATGCAAGGCCTTGCATGTTCTATTATTCCTGTTTAGGCAAGTAGTTCTTGACCTTTCCCCCCTGCATTATAGTATACATAATACTTACCTGGCCTTTTCTGGGACTGCACAATCCTGGAAAGCCACCTCTTTCATTTAAAAAAACATAATGGCATGCAAAAAGTTGTGTATTGTATTGAATATCGTACACATTCACTCTATTCTAAGCAATCTGTGGTACAGCGTTTAAAGTGTGTTTATAAAGAATCCAGCAGTGGTTTTGTAAAGAGCGAAATGCACGTACCTCTTGCAAAGCTTAGGGAGAGGGCAAAAGGGAGCACGGATATAAAACATCAGGAATGAGAAAGGGGTATAGCCACAGTTACAAACAGAATATGGTGTACAGCCAAACAGTAATTCACTTTAAAATCTTAATGAAACGGGTGGTTTGTGACAAAGATGCACATTCTGGGTTATGATTTATAAAGTTCACAGTGGTGGTGGATACAGGTTTTACAAAATTCTGATATTTGTTTGAGATCTTAAACTGTGACATTAGTTTATTTAATCCTTACAGTAATCCTATGATGTTGTTGCTGTAAAATATCCCCGTTTTACAGAGCACAGAGAGATTATTGACTTGCCCAAGGCCACGCAATACAAAGCTACAATTCAAGCCTACCCCGCCAGGTTCCAGAGTCCACGTTTTTATCCAGTGCACTGAGCTCTGATGGCATTAAGAAAGGTAAAGCTTTTGGATATTTTGGCACTGTAAACATCATTAGTAAACTTGTAGTGCCTACTGGGGAGCCTTAGGCTCAAAAGTCATTCAGGCAGGTAAGACCTGATTAGGCCACATGACGTTACTTTGACATGGGGATATCAGACAGGAAACAGCATGTTGGCGGAGCAGTGACAGGCGTTCCTTTTCTGGGGGAATCCTTGCAGTTCCGTCCAAGGATTAGTGTTTGGTTCATGAAGTGACGGCTCTGGTGTGAGAGAGTGAACCTCACAAAGGTGAGTGCAGAGCTACTCTGGTATATTAGTTGCCTGTGGCTGCTGTGACAGATTACCACAAATTTTAGGTAGTTTAAAACAACAGAAATTTATTCTCTTACAGTTCTGGAGGCCAGAAGCCCGAAATCAAGGTTGGCAGGGGCAGGGCAACACTCGCTGGAAGCGCTAGTGGAGAATCAGCTCCTTGCTTCTTTCCTGTTTTCTTGTGCCTGGTCTTCACATTTCTGTCTCCTGTGGGTTTCCTCTCAAGATCCTTGGCTTAATCACATCTTTTGCTATATGAAGTTATCTTTTGTTCAGCTGGCTTAGAACACACCCACCCATATTCATATCCACCCACAACCACATTCCCACACACCCATCCCAAATAGGAATCAATATTTTTTTTCTAACTTTTATGGGCATACTCTCCCTACGGTCTCTATTAGAGACATGCCCAGTTAAGAGTCCCTATCCTGAAGGACTCCTAAAGCTATGGCATCCTACCAGGTATTCATGGTGCATTTGCAGTGCTCTCACTCTAGATTTGTTTCATCAATTGGGTAATTTTTTTTTTTTTATACCATAATCAGTGTTGCTAGTAACACAACTGGCATTCCATCTTTATCAGCTTTTAGAAGTAAAAGGAACTGGTTAACCCAAGGTCAGATTTGTCCATAGAGGAGAAAGGGTTTGGTTGACCTTTTACTCAATAGTAACATATCACTTAGAATACACCATAAATGATTGCTATCTATTACTGTGTCATAACCTTTCATGATATATTGATACTGTCATAAGTTTTTGGAGTAGAAGTGAGCGAGTTGATGATACACTGAGTTCCTTAGTGCCCTCCCTCCTTCCCTGTCTTTTTATCTTTGTCTTTCTCTCTCCCTCTCAGTCTCTTTTTCTTTCTCTCTATTACTCTTCCACTCTCTCTTTTTCTCTCTTTCTCTCTCTTCCCCGTCCCCTCCCCTCCCCTCCCCTCCCCTCCCCTCCCCTCCCCTTCCAAGGTTTGTTTCAGGTTTTATAGAATCTAAAATGACACTGTAACCCCTGAATAGTAGGGAGGAGGTGTTTTTAATGGGTTGGAGAAACATAATTGGTAACATTCTTGTTTGGGGCCCTTCAGTGAGCAGGAAGGAAGGAAAAGGAGAGTGCTACCAGCTATTCCAAATGTCAACACATTTTATTAACAATATCAAAAAATTACATTCATAATATTACCACCAATCCCATCAGAAAACCCTTTAAATTTTGGGGGCGCTGTCAACGGTCACTGTGGACTGGATATAAGATTTCTGTTTGAAATCTGAAGTTTGATCATTGGCAATAAAGTACTGTTCATTGCTTTTCTTGAAATGACAGGCTTATTTCACTCATTTTTGAGAAAATATCCTCCAAACACCTAAGTCTGAATAAACTTTTGAGTAAAAATGGTGTTCATGGAAAAAGAGGCTAGTTCAGTTTACAACTTAAACAATCACACACATACTTACCCTCAACTTAACCATTTTACTTCAATATGGAACAGAATCCTTTAAATGAAGTTTTTTGGGTTTTTTTTGCCACACAGATTATTAAAACAATGTGTACTTATTGGTTGACGCTTAATGAAATGATTTTTACTGCTTCACCAAGGATATTCTTACATGAAAGTGGCATTAAAACAAAAACAAAAACCCGCAAGTGCTTGGTGGTAAAGAATACGTGATTTCTAATTCAGTTTGGTGCCTCTGCCTTGACTCCTGCTAAGGTACCAGCAGTTCGACTCATTACTTTTGCACCATCAGTGTAAATGTCAATAGAGTTGAAAAAAAGAAATCACATCTTAGTATTATAATAAGAATAATTTTGCATTAGCAGACCTCCTGAAAGTGTTTAGGAGATTTCCATTTGTTTGTGAACCACACTCTGAGAGCAACTGCCTTAGGGGGTTACAGCATGTAGTTTTTACTTATTAAAGCCTAATTGATACATATTCTCTTTTTTCTGGACAATGCAAGATTCTTAGAGCCTTACCCTCCTCCCTTCCTTCATGCCATTGTGTTGTATATATCAATTCAGTACGTGTTTTAAGCACAAAATATTAAAATTGTCACCCACATGTTTAACTTTTTTTTTTTTGCTTGTCATTTCTTTCTGCATCTCTGATATTTCCTTTTGAGATTATTTTCTTTTCTGCACGTGATTCTGCTGTATTCATAGTCTTAGAATGTCCTTATTTCACCTTGTTAAGTATGTGTTGAAGTTTTGTTGTTTTGCATATGGGCTTCCAATTTTTCCACCACCATTTGATGAAAATACAGTCCTTTTTTATTGAATTATCTTTGTATTTTGTCAAAAAATGTTTGACTCTATTAGTATGGGTCTGTTTCTGAGTTCTCTTTTTTGTTCCCTTGATCTCTGTGTTTGTCCTTTCTTTGCTACCACATTGTCTTAATTATTGTAGCTTACTATATTATCTTAAAATTGGGTTACATGAACCCCTCTGACTTTGTTCTTTTTCAGCATTGTTTTGACTATTCTGGTTCTTTTTCTTTCCATGTAATTTTTAGATCAGCATGTCAATATATATAAAACCTGCTGGGATTTTGATTGGAATTGCCTTGAATCTATACACAAAATTAGGGCTAATTGATATATTAATGTTTTCTATTTTGTGAACATGATGTCACTCTCTATTTAGATATTCTTTGATTTCTTTCATCAGCGTTTTGTTGTTTTGCATACACAGATCCTACACATATTTTTAGGTTTATATCTTAAGTACTTCATTTTTGGAGGGTGTGATTATAAATGATATTTAAATGTTTTCTTTTTCAAATTCCAGCATAGCTAGTATATAGTAATACAAGAGACTTTGTATATTGACCTTGAACATTAGACTTACCAGTTCTAGTAATTTCCTTAATTTTAACTTTAGCTTATCACACTCTGCCTTCAAATTACATTATACATACCATGCATAGTGTTGACCTTACAAGGCTGTACTTCCATCTCTCCCATCCTGGTGTCTTGTATTATTGTCATACATTTTACTTCTACGTATGTTATAAACCCCACAATACATTGTTACTGTTTTTACTTTTTGAACAGTTTCTTTTAAAAAACAAACTTTGTTGAAGTATAGTTTACATATATATTTAATTTCACTTGTTTTAGATGTTTGATGAATTTTGACAAATATATATACTGTGTCTTTTGAGACTGACCTCTTTAGTATAGTACATTTGAGACTCATCCATGCTGTATCGATAATTCATTCTTTTATACTGCTAAATGGAATTCTGTTGGATAGATGTGCCACATTTTATCTGTTTACCTGCTGAGGAGTATTTTGATTGTTTCCAGTTTTCACTGGTAATGAATAAAGCCACTATAAATACCATGTTCAGGTTTTGATGTGAACATAAGTTGTTACTTCTCTAGGGTAAATATTTAGGAGTGGGATTGTTTGGTTGTGGGATAAATGTTTACAGCTTTTGTGTATCTGAAGAAGTGTACTTTTGTACTAATTTGTCAAACTGTACTCTAGAGTCACTGTACCATTTTGCATTTTCACTAGCAAAGTGTGAGAGTTCAGCTGTTCTGCATCCTCATTAACACTTGGTATTGTGACACTAAAATTTCATGAACTTTAAATAAAAAAGCTCTACAGGGATATATTGTAGAACACAGGAAATATAGCTGATGTTTTATAATAAACATAAATGGACTAAAACCTTTAAAAATTGTGAATCGCTATGTTGTCATATAATATTGTATACTACCTATATCTCAAATGAAAAAGTTCATGAACTTTGAGGGCATTATGCTAAGTGAATTAAGTCAGGCAGAGAAAGACAGCTACTGTATGATGTAACTATACATGGGAATCTAAAAAAGTCAAACTCAGAAGCACAGAGTACATTGGTGTTTGCCAGGAGGGATGTTGGTCAAAAGGTACAAACTTCCAGTTATGATAGATAAGTTCTCAGGATGTAATGTGCAGCACGGTGATTATTATGAACTGTACCGTATTGTATACTTGAAAATTGCTTAGAGAGTAGATTTTAAATGATTTTTTTGCCAGCAAAAAAAGAAAAGAAAAAAGAAAAAAAGGTAACTCTGTGACATGATGGATTGTGATAATCATTTCATAATGTATACGTGTATCAAATCATTGTGTTGAAGACCTTAAACTTATACAATGCTATATGTCAATTATATCTCAATAAAGCTGGAAAAAACCATTTAAGTAGGTATGTAGTGGCATCTCATGGTTTTAATTGATTTCTGTAGCTTTATAATAGGTCTTAAAATTGGGTCATGTGAGTCCTCCAACTTGGTTCTTTTCCAAAATTGTTTTGATTATTCTAGTTTCTTTGCCTTAGATTGTAAACTTTACGATCAGCCCATCTGTATCTACCAAAAACTCCTGCTGGTATTTTGATTGGAATTGCAGTAAATCTCTAAATTATCTTGGGGAGAATCCTCATCTTACTCAGTCTTCCAATTCGTGAGCATGGTACTTCTCTGCACTTATTTGGGTTGCTGTATTTGAATTGTTTTGAATTTTTGTCATCAGTGTTTTGTAGTTTTCAGCATATAGATTCTGCTGCACATACTTTGTTAGAATTGTACCTACGTATTTCATGTTTTTGGAGCCATTATAAATGGTGTTTTAAAAATTTTGTTTCCAGTTACTCATTGTTATTGTATACAAATACACTTTATTTCTTTGTGTGTGAATCTTGTGTCCTGTGACCATACTGAACTTACTTAATAATTCTAGGAGTGTTCTCCTCCCCCCCGGGAGATTTTTAGATCACTTGTGTTTTAAGGAGACTTAAAAAAAAAAAAAGAAAATGTGAAAATGTCTTTTATAATTACTTGTGTGGCTACCATTTCTGGTGGTCTTCATTCCGTATTCTGTATAAAGTTTTACATCTGGTATAATTGTACTTCCACCTAAGAATTAAAAAACATTTCTTAGACTGTAGGTCTGCTTGTATTGAATTCATTCAGCTTTTGCGTATCTGAAGAAGTGTACTTTCACCTTTTTGGGGGAGGATATTTTTGCTGAGTGTAGAATTGTAGGTTGACAAATTTATTCTCCTTTCAATAACTGTAAAGATGTTGCTCCACTTTATTCTAGCTTGCATTGATTCGGGCAAGAAAATTCTCCATACCTGTGCTGTAGCCTGAAAAGTTTCTAGGCAATAAGCTTGGGATAATTTTAGGGCTCACATCCTTTGTTTTCCCCTTCTCCAGGATTATTGTCATGTCTGATGTTCAGTTTCTGGAAACCTTTGTTTCATACAGTTTCTGTGGTTTTTTTTGGTTATTTCATTCAGGAGTAAATTTGGTTCGTTTCACTGCCTCTTGGTGGGAAGAAGTTCAAAGTCTTAAGAGATTAAATCTCAAAATTCTGTATAGAATGGAAGATTGAGATGTCAAGAAGTATGTCATTCCAGTAATTCAAATGTATGTCTTGTGTGGAGAAGCTAGATTTAAAGTTTCTCCTGAGACTGGTGGGCTGATAGTTATTTCACTGACTTAAAATAGAAATTTGAATATGATCTTATTAGAGACTTAAATTGAGTTGAAGTAGTATTTTGGATGTTCAGTTCTCATATTTTATGTGAAAATATTTTATTTGAGTATTTAGTGTAAAGGCAGTTTACTTTTAAATTCAGATTTTTGGTAAAGGATTCTTTTAGGACTTTTTTTTAGATGAACTTTAGTGGAGCACTAATTATAGAAGATATTCATTTGCTTGATACTTTATTATTTTTACTCTTTCAATTCCTGAGTTAAAAGTCTTTCAAATTATTGGAAAAATTTATAGTTATGATAGGATGGAGCAAGGTTATCTTCTAGTGGCTTAGTAGACATGAACCCTTGTGACATACCCAAGGAGTGAGTAATGCAGCTCTTTGTCCCTTGATCTTTATTAACCAGCAAGTAATTTGGTTGTGTTTTGCTTTTTTATTGCTCATTCTTTCAGTTTGTGGATCACAGTGACAGATCAAATTTTCCCCAGTATTTTCCTAATTGAGTGTCTTTTCTTAGTGATTCTTAGGAGTTTTACATATTATGAATATGAATGCTTTGTCACTATATGTGCTGAAAGTGTTTACCCAGTTTGCCCTTTATACTTCTGGGTTTTATTGTGTTTTGATAAACTGAAGTCCCAAACATTGATATAGTTGAATTAATCTATCAACCTTTTCTCCCCATGACTTGCATTTTTTTGGTCTATTTTAAAAGAAATCCTACCCTATCCTCTTGTCCGGGACATTTTTGCTATGTTTTCTTCTTCAAAGGTTTAAACAGTTTTGCCTTTTACTTAGGCCTTTAAAGCACCTGAAATAGATTTTTGTATGTGTATATACAGGAATCTAATGTTTTTGTTTTTTAATTATTTTTCTTCTTTGTCCCCTTAGAAATAACCTATTGGCTTGCCACTTTAATTAAGTTGTTGTTTGTCCATTTCTGTTATACATTTCCATACACATGAGGGTTTAGTATTCTGTTACTAAATATTTGTATTCATGCACCAGTTCTCTTTATTTCTGTATTTTTATTGTAATTCATGGTATCTGGTACTGACAGCTTTCTCTTGGTTGTATTTGTGTAGTATTTCTAGAACTTTAAAAATATGTCTTAGATATATCTAATGCATTGCGTAAATGTGAATTTTAAAATCTGTTGATAATCTTTTTTTCTTATTTATTCCATTTACAGTTGTTGTGATTAAAATGTTGCATTGAACAATACTTATTTTAATGTATCCACATATTGCTCACCCTCTGTGTCCTGTTTTTTTTTTTTCCTTTCCATGTTTAGTGACTTTTTGGATATGAAGAATTTATTTAGTTTGGAGCTGTAGAAATTTTTTTAGGCATTGGATGTGATAATAGAACACTTTAGTTTGACCTTTACTTTGGATTGCTATTATTTGAGGACCTAGTATAAATTCTTGCCTGAAGTTTATATGGTCAAGTGAATTCAGGCTTTTGGTTACAAATACTCAAGAGATTTTCTTTTCCAATCATTCCCATGATTGGATGGGCAATTTTCCTTGTCTTTCAAGACCAGTTTTAAGGTAAAATTTAAAAAAATGTTTTATTGTCATATTTCGGTTTACACTTGGATTGAAGATGTAGCCCATTGAGGTCACAGTGTTACGAGGAGAGTGTCTTACTTGACTCCTCTTCTTGGGTAGCACCCATACTTTGTGTTCTGTTCCTGAATGAGGCCTCTAAACCCACCACTCAGGTTCGCACAGGCTTTCAGATGTCCTCAATGCAAAAAGTTGCTTCAGTACCCTCTCTACCTCTGCCTCTCTTAGGTACCACCGTGCTACTGGCTCCCCACCTCATTCCCATTCTTCCTAACTTGGCCAATTTTACAGTAACAGTGCCATCTTATTCACCCTACCACCGTGTTTTGTCTGACATTTTTGGTTTTCAGCAGAGTGATTGTTCAGGTTGCCTGAAGTGGAAGTATCCTTTTCATTTTATATCTTCTTTATTTTATGGCACACATGGAAAAATGATAGTTTGTACTAATTACCAGGAGAAACTCTTAAGCTCTGGCTGCGAGGTTCAGGCTGCTTTGCCACCTTGGCTCTTTTTGCCTGGCGACCCTAGGGGGGGTTGTCTGTCTCGGCGCTACTATTACCCATTCCAAGGACATTTTTCAAAAGCTTTGGGTGTAGAATATAAAACTCAGAAACAGAGCTGTGTTTGTATAGTAAGTTTTTTAGTTCATGAGAAATGGGAGATTTACCTATCCTGAATCATGCTGGGTCAGGACAAAGTTGCACAGGAAAGAAAGATGTAATTAGATTCCTTCTTTACAATAGAAGAAAATACTGGTGAATGCTTATTAGGTCACGGACTGGGAATTTTCTGATTCTGAACATAATGAACATATATACTGTAAAGGGAGTGGTGGTTGGTTAGATTTTGAGAAAATAAGGGAACCTTTTACATCAGAAACTCTGTGAAGAATTCATAGGCAAATACAAACTGGGAAGAGGTATTCTAGAACATCATTATATAAAAATCTTTTATATATAAATAATACATGACAAACCATTTAGGAAAATACTACTCACAATCCAATAGAGAAATGTATACAATGAATGAACGAACAGGTTGATAGTTCATGAAAGAGGTAATAAACTTAGCCAGTAAATATTTGGAAAAAAGTAATCGAAGAACTATATGAGCACTGCTGGTGGAAAATTATATTGGTTCAGTTTTGTCACATGTTTAAATTGTGCTTTCCATTCGACTGTGAGGAATTTATCCTAAGGAAATAGAAACTGAGCAAATTTTGTTCATTGGGTAATAATAATAGTAAAAACTTGATTAACCAGGTACTCTTCAGTACAAACAAATTACGATTTAACCAACCATTCAGTAAAGTGATATGCAGATGTTAATTCTGACACAGATCTATATTCTTTGACATGGTAAGCAGTTAATGGTATGTAGAATGAAAGAAATGCTTTATAAAACTACATACAAAGATTTGTACTATTTGTATATACAGTATCGAAGGGAGAATTGGGTCAGTGAACTGCACCGATACCAAAATCTGCCGATGCTGAAGTCACTTCTGTAAAATGATGTAGTACGGTTGACCCTCATATCAGATAGTTCTGCATCCATGGATATGGAAGACTGACTGTATGTGTAGAGAAAAGCCCGAAAGTGTGTATTCAGATTGATTTAAAAAGTTTTTTTTTTTTAAATTTAAGCAGTATCTCTGGGGAGGGGCCTTTATTGTGTTGCAGTTTTTCTAGTTCTAGGATTGTTCATTTATTTAATAAATAAATTCTAAGTACCTACTATATACTAGAAGTTGTAGAATTCAAAGTAGATTATTTTCAGTGGAGCTCATGGTCGTAAATGTAATGTCTCCCCCACCCCCAAGAAGTGCTTACTCCTTCCTTTTTTGTGCATTTATTATTTTGGAAATGTGTATAAGGCAGGTGAATGCATACTTTGCTGTGAAAGATATTAATTTGAACTGCATATTATTATAGCAAGCATCCAGATTATAGCAGACATAGTATATAATCTTTTACAAACTTCATCAAGATTTGGTCTACATAATTTTGTTGTAGATGGCTTTTTTTTCCTGTTTGTATATTTTTGGAACTCTGAATTAAATGTGTACAGCTGAAATGACAGGGAGAATGATTACTTGTAAGATTGTCTCTGTCTACCTCTAGACAAATAAAAGAGTTTGTGGAGTAGCAAGCAAATGAGGTAAAAAAATAGGATATAAAGCCTACTGCTTTATATGTGGAAATCGTAGAATTACTCTGGGCTTGATTCGCAGAAGTCACTGCTGAAATTCTATCTCATACTCTCCTTGCCTCTAAATTTTAAATATACATTCTTCTTTAAGATTATCCAAGACTTAATTCACATATTTAATTTGAATGAGGCTTTATAAATAATGTACTTGAATATACCCCATCTGCACAATGTTACATTTAGCATGAGATAGAAAATAATATTTGGAAAATAACTTAGCTATTTTGACACAACAGATTTTCAGAAATTTAATGTTGCTCCTGGTTGTGTATGTGTGCCTGTGTGACGATGTAGAATTCACTAGTTCGTTTGGTTGTATGTATTAATAGTAAAGGTTTTAGGGTTAGTAGTAAACTAGCAACTTGTTGATGGGTCATACAGTGCAGCCTCATTCGTTTTGTTGCAGCTGTATTTGGCGTTCTTTGCCAATACTAAAGGGAGAAAATTACAGCACTAGGTAGACTAAGGAGATAATTCAGAAGATACGAAGAAGTAGGGTGAAACCATTTTTCAGATATACACCATGTTTGCTCTGAACGTGGTATATTATCATTCAAACATATGAGCAGTAGTGTTTTTCTGCCATGGGTAGCTTTTGAATATGGGAACTTGGGGGCGAGGTTTGGTTGGTTTATTTTTGTTTTGTTGTTTATTTGTTTTGTTTTGGATGTGTGTCTTTTTTAGGGGAGGGAATGATATTGATGATTACTTTTTATATGATTTAAAATAAAGCAAGGTGAGAAAATATGGTAAATAACTGAGACTAAATCTTCTTGTGGAATGGTGGGAACAGGAAGTGGCGGTCTTCTGTGTTGCTTTTGTGTGTGGTGTGGAGGTGGAGTTGTGGAAGGAGCTGGTGTGTTGGAGTGTAAGAGGAAGAGCGGCTTACGGAGCTCTTCTTTCTTGGAAATGACTTTAGGTTTCTAGGCATGGCCTGAGTTGAACACCTTACTCAGAGGCTCTGGAGTCATAACAGTTTGAATCCAGCCTCTGCTAGTTAGTAGCTCTGTGACCTTGAACACAGGATTTACTTTGTCTATGTCTCAGTTTTCCTATCTGTGGAGTAGGGTCTTCCTATCTCATAGAGTAATTGAGGCTTAAATGAATGAGTACATGTAATGTGCTTAGAATAGTGCTTGGTACGTTTCAAGAGCTCAGATGTTAGCTATCAGCACTTGAATTATGACATTATCTAGCTTGATTTCAGTAGTGTAGTTCTGTGAGAGTGTTGTGCAATAGCAAATCGTTTTCAATAGTTTATTTGAAAAGAATGATACTTAAGATCCTGTGATAGTTTGTTGAATGATGCTTGAATTAGGATCCAGCACATCCACTGAATGCAGAGTCCAGAGAGGCTGAGAAATCTAGGATCGAGACTGATAGGCTTCAGTTTTGTTAACTGACTTTGTTGTGATATAAAAGATATATATTAGTTGAAAATTGGAGTGAGGGAGATAGGGTACAGTAACAGATGGGTAAGTTCGTCTCTAAAATGTTAGGTATGGGTGACAGTTAACTAGATTTCTTTTTATTTCCCTTTATCCTTTGGTATGTGTTAATGATTTATTTCATTAGGTTGCTTTTTTTGTTGTTTGTTTGTTTTTAAAATGAGGAAAGAGGGCTGCATATTCATTTATTTCTTATATAAAACAAAAGAATTTTCAGAGGCAATCAGTTCCGGGCTGCTCTGGGACTCTGTTCTGGGAGCTTGGGCTTCTGTTTTCCTACTCCCCATCCTCAGCTTACCATCTAGGTGATTCCAGCTAGAGGGGCAGGGGTTGAAGCAGAGCGTGTCCTTTCCTTCTATCCCATTGACCAGAACTTAACTACCAGGCCACACCTACAAGGATGGCTGGGGATCCCAGTATTTATTCTGTGTAAACATATGCCTAATTAAATTTAAGGGCTCTATTAACAGAAAAGGGGAGGAGAAAGGATATCAGGGAGACCTAGAATCTGATGCGAGTTACAGAACAGTGGTTATATAAATATGTAAATATTAAGAGTAAAGTGGAAAAATACATGTGCTTGCATCTGCACAAAATAATCTTGAATATAGTAGGAATTTTTTCCATTTGTTGCTTCTGGGAAAGGGGACTAGGTGGCTGCGGTCAGGATTGGGAGAGAGGCTTTTTACTACATACCCTCTAGAATTTGTGAGATAAAAATTTTAACTTTTCAAAAAAAGTAAATGAAAAGTATGGCAGTCTGATATGTAAGTGCAGGAATATATATGTCATTAAGAATCAACAGTACTTAAAATTACCATTTTAAGTATGTTTAACTCTTCTTTCATTAAAAAGAAAATGGTTTGCTGAAATTTCAAAAAAAGTGGTTTATACCTAGGTACCTTCAACCCTTTCTGATTCCTGAGGTGTTTTAAAAGTGGTCAGGCAAAGGCATTGATGAGTGTCTGAACAGTGGAAGAATTCTTATTTATGAGGCATATTTTTGGGAGGGATATCAACTTTAATGATGCAGATATTTTTATGGTATTGGGGGAGCAGGTCAAGATAGTATGTTTATTTAGAAATTCTGGAAATTCAAAGTGAATGAACTGTAATCATGGAATTAAGTCAAGAGAGATGTGTTCACATATATGCACATGTGTTTGTAGGTATGTGTTATATATATTACACATTGTGTGCTTATGTCCTAGAAGCCCAGGGAATCTTTTAAAAATGCAGCTCAGAATTGTATCTAAAGTAAGAAGTCTCATTTCTACACTAAAATAGTAATTTATGCTTTAATTCTTTGCATTGATATGAGCTAAAGAAAGATGACCCATTTAATTTTTGGCATATTTAAGTTTTTCTTCTTTCTAGTTGAACAGAACTAAACTTGCTTGTAAGTTACATCCACTCATTGGTCTGATGTCTGGAGCTACCCAAAATGCAATTAATCTTCTCTCCTAAGTGACAGCTTTTTAAATATTTGAGTAAAGCTAAAGCATTCCCTGATGAATCTCCTCAGCTAAACTCTGTTAAAAATAATTTTCACATTGTTGTTTCTCCATCCGTTACCAAACTTGTTGCCTTCTGTCTGTTACCACCTGTTGAAATGTGGCAGTCAGAAGAGCAGATCTTGGTGAGCTGATTATTGGTGTTGATTTGTATAATATGCTTCATTAACTTGGGCCATGAATACATTTTTAGTAGCCATATTTCATAGATGACATGTTGAACTGTAGTCTGCTTAAATCCTTTAATCTTTTGTAAGTAGTCAGCTGCTAAACCATCTTGTATGTCTGTGGCTGGCTTTTAGGAATTATGGGCAGAACTGTATGCTTGGCTTTTATTATATTCCAGTTAAAAGTTTTGGTTCATTTAAAACCGTTGGTTCATTTCAAACATCACTGACTTATATCTTAATAGGAATGATTTTAAATAACAAAGATTAATCCTTAGCATCCTGCCTTGCAGCTCTTAAGAAATGGAAATTTAGGACGAAGAAGAGAGGGTTATTTGAAAACCTAAAATAATGACGTGCCGTTGCTTTGTTAATTCAGGAAATATATATTAAGCCCCCGTCGTGTGATCCTGGGTAGCGATATGGCCCTACCCCTTACAGAGCTAATAGGGAGGCAGTAAGCATCTGAGAGCCTGATAGAAGAGGAAGGTCTTCAGAAAGGGAGTCACCAAACTAGGACTGTGTTGAGATTTTGTCTTGGGCATTCAAGGCAGGCATTAAAAAGAAAGCAAGAAAGACAAAAAGAGGAAGAAAAGAAAACCATTGAGGTATTTAAATCTACATTAGTTTTTCTCTACTATTTGTAGTATCACCCAGTTAAGTTTTCAAATTGGGAAAAAATCGTTTGTTTAGATGTTGTCTATACTTGACAATTTTAAAATATTAACAAGTTTCATATATTAGCTAGGCACTGACCAAGTTTATCATAAAGGACTTCAATGCTTAACAGTTAAAAAAATAAATTATTTCCATGTCTGTGTATCATAAAGGACTTCAATGCTTAACAGTTAAAAAAATAAATTATTTCCATGTCTGTGTTCATGAGCTCTAAACTTTTATCTGTCAAGGTTTAGAAATAGTAATGATAATATTACTGTTCTGAGATAAATGATTTTTCAGATAATTAAAGCAACAAATTATATTGAATATTGTGGAAAATGGCACTGTAATGGGAGGAAGACAGTCTCTCTACCTAGCTGGTAGAATCTTTATTCTCCTTTGATTCTAGTATTTAATGATTAACTGTTTATTTTCATTCCCAGTGTCCCTTCCTCCCCCAGTAGGCGATAAGGATTATAGATGTGTAAGCCACTAACTATAAACAACTATAGGATTTAAAATGATTTCGGTGGAGGGCATTGCTCATCCCCAGTGCAAGATATTCCATTATTTTTATAGGTTTTTCATTTATAAAAACCAGAAATTTTGCTTTCTTAATATTTACCATATGGATTGAATATTCAGTTTTTAAGCTTTAAAAATTAATTTACACTGTCCATTAGCCGTGTGTCTATATAAATACGAATTTAAATGAAGTAATTTGAAAATTCAGTTGTTGTCTTGCGCTAGCCATGTTTCAAGTGCTTAATAGCCACATGTGTCTAGTGGCTGCTGCGTTGAGCAGCACATATTATAGAACATTTTATTTTGTCATTGCAGCAGGTGCTCTATTGAATGATGATGATCTAGATACAAGTGATTTTCATTTAAATTTTTGACTATCCTTACAGTTAAAGGTAGGATTAATCCTGGAGGAAAGCTTACCAATTTAAAAATAATATTTATAAGAATAGAAATGGTCCTCTTCATCTCGTTTGATATTTGGCTCTGTCAGCGTTATCTTTGATCATCAACATTAGTTGGTAGGTACATGCTGACTTTGTTGTAAATTACTATGAATTTGTTGATTAAGCCTGAGTATATCGGTAGGTGAATTGTCCATTCCGGTTTTTACCTGGTGTTAGGTTTCCTGATGATCAGAGTTCTGTATAGTATTCATTTTATATGTGTTCCTTTGTTTTATTGGAAATGGAAGCTAGGCAATAGATGATCATGGTAGTGGCACCATGATATCTTGTTAAGAGGAAGTATAGGATGTTGCCATCTTTTTGTTTAGATGATTAAAGAAAATTTCTTCATGTTTGTATCTTGAATCCTTTTTCACCATGAAAGCATATTTGCTTGTAAATTTAATGCAAATCAGCCATAAGAAATTATCAAAGAGGAGTATGAAGAGTTTCTTCATATCTTAGTGAGTCTAAAAAACAAAGATAATAACTAACTTTATTTACAAAGCCATTATTAGCTTTCAAAAGTCATTTTATTCAGTGTAAAATTAAGAATTGTCATACTATAGCCCAATAATTTTATGAATTTCTCTGATATTAAAAAGCACTGAGATAAATTATATTTTTGTACTCTCACCATCTGCCAGATAGGATTATATATGACTTAAATAAAGAGGATCTTGAAATTTCATGCCTCCAAATTATAGTAATTTCTGAGACATCACTGTAGCATTCAGACTTTTAATTATAGGGAAGCAGAATGATTAGTTTTCAGTGATTGTGATTTGGTACATATGCACATTTAGATAGCTAAGAGTGGAATAAGATCTGAAGACAGTCCTTTTAATAAATATTAGACTTTATGGCTGGTAGAATCATCCCAGAATTCACCTTGTTTAGGATGGCTTCCCCAACCTTGATTAGTATTTGTGTATGTGCTTTGGATAGGTAAAATACAAGATACACATTTTGAAATTCTTCATCAAAAGCTCTATATTTTACAGGAGAGGAAAAATCAAGGCATTTAAGTGGGTACTCTGCCCTACATTACATTTTCTTACTCATCAAAAGCCCCTGAAGCGGTGGTGAGAGGATTTTTTGATAATGGAGACTCTTCTAGTTCCTTTTTTGGTAGACACCAAACCTGAGAGTGTACTCAGACATTTGAGAAACCATACGTATTTATTTAGTGACTCCAGGACACAGTAATACATAACAACATTGTAGAGTAAATTGTTAGCAGGGAAATTTTGACAGAATTATTGGGATGCTTGAAACAATCTTGAAAGAGTTAGTTCCTCTTATCCTACCTAAGTAGAAGGTAGAGAAACAATTGAATTACCTATGGAGTGCTAAGCACTGTGATAAACCCTTAGAGAAGTTTTCTAATTTTAATCCTTTAATCAGCCCTTTGAGCATTATTAAACCAGAGAATCAGAGAGGATAAGTTCCCCAAGATCTCCTGTAGCTAATGACAACTGGAATTTGTTAGACTCCAGAATTCTGTTCTTTCCATCATTCATTTTTTTTCCCCCTGCAGTCCCCTGGATTACAAAAAAGTATAATATTCTTAAAATATTGTTATTTTTTTCTTCAGGGAACAAACAGTGAGAGTGAGTGCATATGTGTGTATTAGAGTGGGGTTTAGATCAGGAATAGTTGGAGTTGCTGGATTTGAAGTTTTATCATGAGAAAATAATTGAAAGGCAGTTTATGGTAATTTAAACTGGCAGAGGTTAGGGTAAAAAGTAGCTGTTCCATATAAATGGTAGGTATTGTTCATTACTCTGGAGAGTCTATGAATTCTTACATAATTGAATAAAGTTCTTACCATCTGTGGGAAAGATGGATATTATTGGTTTATAGCAACAGGAACCGCAGTAAAGATTTAGATCTACGGCTAATGAATAAAGTTATCAAAGTGCTCTTACATTATCTTATTTGGCAAGTATTTCCATTTTAAAGATAGGGAAAGCACTTAAGCCATAACTAGTGACTCTTTTAATAAATACTTAGATATTTTAAAAGAATGCTGCACTAGCTATGTCTGAAGTAGAAGTAAAATATATCGACTTCTTGAGTAATTGAATGGAGGATTATATGCATTATCTTAGGAAGGAAATGCATTTTAGGGTTTTGTCTGTTTCTTAAATGTTTGTATTTTTTATTTCTAGGCTGTTCGCTGCTACGAATCTCTAATCTTAAAAGCTGAAGGAAAAGTGGAGTCTGATTTCTTTTGTCAATTAGGTCACTTCAACCTCTTATTGGAAGATTATCCAAAAGGTAATTTTTTTCCCTTGTTAAATACTGTTTGATTTATATATGTACTTAAAATAATTGTAATTGTACTCTGTGTTTATCGAAGGTATTACCATTTTTACTTCTAAGAAACCATAAGCTTATGAACATCCTAAACAATGAGAAAGAATAGTTGGAAATGGGAAAAGTTCGTTCATGTATCTCCATGTAAATTATCAATAAGTTGACCATTCAGTTAAACTGATAACCACCTGCATGTGTACTACCATTTTGTTCTGCCTTGTGGAAAATCCCTGCCCTTTAAAGGCTCTACCATGGTAGAAAGTGAGCCACTGATGGGACATTCTGGAAAAGTAACAGAAACTCAGCATTTCTCTTCTTTATCCTGACTGTAAAACTTCCATTTTAGCTGGGGGTGATGGTGAAATATATGTTAATTAAGTTATAGTCAGTTTACAATGTTGTGTCACTTTCTGGTGTACAGCACATTTCTTCAGTCATACATGAATATACATACATTCATTTTCATATTCTTTTTCACCATGAGCTATTACAAGATATTGAATATATTTCCCTGTGCTATATAAAGCTAGAAAATATTTTAATGAAAAATCTGATTTGTACCCTTGTTATTGTAAAGGTAAGTAACACAGAGAAATGATCACATATGAGCTTGAGCATTGGATAAAACATTTTTTTATTCATTTGAAATTTTTTTGTGTGTTGGAAATAAGTGAAGTGAGTTAAATAATTGAAGGTAGTCCCCCAGGATGTGTCCTTTGTATGGTACCAAGTTGCTGACCCAGGCTATTACTCATTTAGGAAGTTAAAAGCACCCCCAAATACCACACTCCTCAATACCAAAGACAAAAATCTATAGCAAAGAAGAACTGTATTCTTACAAGCAAGACCATTTGAGCCATTTGATGATAGTAAACATTTTCATGTGGAGTGGATGGACTTAATGCTTGTTTTCCACAAATGTGTTTAGTGAACAGAATAGCTGGCAGGTTGTTTCAGAGCTAGAGTGAAGGATTGTTGGTGTTTAACTATGCTGCCACTTTTCTGTTTGGTCAAGTGAATACTTTCCTAATGAAAATGTAATTTTACTTTGAGACAGGTATACCATAGGGTTTGAAGTTAGGCTTTTTTTTTTTTTTTTTCCCCCATTCCCCAGCTCATCTCTACCGTTCAGCTGCATTATTGTTAACAGATTATATAAACATCCCTGAGCCTGTCTTCTAATCTGTAAAATGAGGGGAGGAGGTGATAGCTGCTCAGGGGTTTTGGGATTCCTATGTGAAACTGGTTAGTACTTAGCAAAGTGACTTCAGGATAATAGGTATTAATAATTGATCTATTAGGTATTTTAATTTTAATTAAAACTAGTAATTTATTTAAACAAAACCATTGTACAAGAGAAATAATACAGAATTCTGTGCAGTCTGATTTCTCAATGCTGCACCTTTTACTTGGAGAACACAGTAATTTGAGAGCATATAAATAACAGACACCTAAACTTGAAAATTAGGTTAATGTTCGCTTATATAGCTGTATGTCCTTGTTGCTTAGTGGTCATTAAAATATATATATATACACACATACATACATACATATATATAGTCTTTAAAAACTTTATTAGTCTATCAATTTAGCTACATTTTCATTTATAAAATGTTTGGCTATGAAGGTAATGAAAAATCCTGGGATATTTGTATTGGAGGCTTTTTGTTTGTTTGTTTATTTGTTTTTCTTTTTCTTTTTCTTTTTTGGAAAGTGTGGTGGGAGCGTGTGACAGCTAGACAATGTTGTTGGCAAACTGGCTTGTGGGAGTAATCTAATAAGATGGGAGAAGAGAAGGATAACCTAAGAATTTAAATCCTTGAAAAGATGTGCTCCCTGACTGATTTGCTGTCATATGAACAGGCCATCGACAGGCAAGTAGGTTGATTATGGTAATAGGAAGAAGGAGAGAATGGATACAGAGGTATACATGTGTATTTCAAGCCAATGGCTTCTTATTTCCTACATGTGAGTTGTTTTTTTAAATCCTCCTTGAGGCTTTATTGATCGCATTCCCACTTTTAAAAAATTGCTTTTTAAATACTAATTATTAAATTCTTTCTATCTATGCTCTTCATTGTCTTCCTGTAAGTCCCAAACTAGAGCTAGTCTCTGGTAGCCCCTTCCACACACACTATCACCATCACCACCAATTTGTGGAGACATTTGTTACCTCAACCTACTTCTTCCTCTCTTTGGAACCAGTACAAGATGAGAACCGCGAACCCCAGCCAAATAGGTGTTTATTTTCAGAGAACAGATTGTAAACCATAACTTAATGGGGAGTAAACATAAACCACACAATGAACATGTGAATAAATTTCTCAGGTGTATGTATGTGGGAGATTTACTGGCCCTGTTATTCTGAAGATAGATCTTTAATTATTGTCTTGAGTCCTCTTGCGTGTGTGAAATTTTCTGAGCTTAGAGTTCCTTGTGAAAAACTGCTACTTTTGGAGTAGAAAATGGTAGAAACTGTTTTGTGTACATTTGGACTGTGGGTTTTCTGCCCTTATTTCTTATTCTCATCTCATCTGTATCTTGACTTACAGGAATTTGTAAAAATTACTGATCTGTAGATAGTATACTTTGGTTATCATTGCTGTTACAGATTTATTCGTTAAAAATATTTTTTTCTGTTATTTCAGAGGAATTTGAAGCAGAAGGGGAAAAAAAACCTTATAAAACTTTTTTAAGCCCCTTTCTGGTTGGTAATACATATGAAGAGTTTGAAAAATTTTCCATCACTTGGTTTGGTCTTTTGGCCTCTAGGAATTTATTCTAAAAAATAACTGGTTAGAGAATTGTGGGAAAATGGAGGCTGGAGGCTCTTTGCACTTGGCTTATTGTTGGTTGGATTCCTCTGGAGGGAGTTTAGCATACAGGATGTTTTAATAAGGAATGCCTTTACCATCAACACTGTGGAAGATGGGAAATGGAACCAGGATTAGACAGAGGGAGAAGTTAGACTGTGACAGCCTTGGCCAACGCCATGGGGAGTCCCGGGTCTAGAATGGCCCTTCAGAGCCATCACAAGTTGGGGGCCAAGAAGACCAGGCCTTTATACTTTTATCTGTTCGATATTGGGTGTGGGAAGAAGTGGGACTTCAGGCAAGGTTGCTCTCTGAAGCTTACAGCAGCTCACCGCAAGAGGCTCTCTTGTAGGCAGGACTCCCCTCCCAACAGTCCTTTCTTCAAGTGGGATTTGAGTGGTTCTTCACAATGTCTACCATACCTCCTTTCCACGCCTAACCCCACAGCTAACCCATTAACTCAGCTGAGCCAAACAGCTGGTGGAGCTGTCAGGTAGACTTCCTTAAGCCATGGAGATGGTACCGTGATTTCTCTTCTTTGAGTTGAAGAACAGCCTGAGAGACAGAGAACCCTGAGCTGAAGGACAATCATATATGTTCTTGTGAATATATGTGGTGGATCTTAGGAGCAGTTTAATTCATAGAAATTATATGTAAATATCTGTAAATATGTATGGTAAATTATAGGAGAGAAGATAGTCATTAATTTGGTTGCTTAGAAAATCAAGTAGCGCATTCCCTCAAAGTACACAGAGAAATTATAAAACGACAGATTACAAGGTAAGAGACTTGGAATATAGATAGTAAGACTTCCAGAAATAAGGAAAATTAGTTGAAGGTGATGTAATAATTAATCATTCCTGATATTAGCATGAAAACCTTGAAACTTCTAAAAGTAATTTCTTCATGGTTTGTTGTGGCTGGAGGTTTTCCCTGAAATTCCAGCTGATTATAGATTTTTGTCTCTTTCCTCCTTCCTTCAAGTAATTGGTCATTTGTTGCATTGTCTGTCACTTTGCAGCAAAATAGATTTTGGTTGTTTTAGTTCATCAAGCAGTTATAAATAGGGCAAGTTACATGCCAAGAGTTGCTTATGTGGAGAAAGGAGTCTTAAGCCAGAGTTGGTGAGCTTTTTTTGTTTTTCTCCCTTTCTGTATTTCTTGAGTGGAATGACAACACTCCATCCTAGGAGATATATATATTATATATAATAAGAACATCAAGTGCATGTTTTCCAATAATAGATCTTGAGTTTGGCTTCTCAAAAAATTGTCATTTTTTTAATCCTCTAATGATTCACCTCTTTATTGTTGTGGTTGTTGGAACTAAAGGTTGTGACTCTTTTAAGAATCTGCTCTTTGTTTAAAACTTCTTTCAGAGAGTCATTGGGAATTAAGTTTGCACAGTATATATGTTTGCTATATGTAAAAATTACTTTGTGTTGAAATAGTAAAATAACATGAAATAAAAATTGAGAATGCTGATATAAACTGGCATGTAATAGCCATAGAACGAATTACATATATATCTGAAAGCTGATATAGTTATAAGTGTAGATCATCTATATGTTTTCATTGCATTCACTGTCATTGTACTCTATTTCTCCATATAACTTTGTTTAAATATATTTCGTGAAGTAAAAAAAAACATCACCAGTGCCTCCACTATCTCCCATCACAATTTGGGAATCACTGATTTTGTTCAATCTACTTACAGCCTAGAATAGAAAATGCAATTGAGAAATAACCCAAGGAAGCAAAATAGTGACCGTAACCCAGGTTGTCAGCAGCCCATATTCAGGCCATAAGCAAAAGTTGTAGTAGCTTCAAGAACTAGAGAGTTGGTGGCAGGACACATTGAAGGAACACAAATAAGACAGCTAGCTACTTGATGTTTCTTTTTTTTTTTCCCCTCCTTTTTCAGTTTTATTAGGTAGAATTGATGTTTCTTGTAGTAAGCCAAATGTGAGATGCTAAAGACCTTGAGGAATATATTATTTTAATAATGAAACAGAAGTAGTAAATCTGAGATTTCAGTAGATGTATTAATTTGACTTGAAAACCTCAGTGAAGATGCTGATGTAGGAGTAAAAGGATTACATGTTTGTTTCTTTACTTTTCTAACTTCCTGTCTGTCTCTGTAATCTTAAATCTTTTCAAACCTCTGGAGAGAGGGGGACATGGGAACAAAGTTCTGCTGTGTTGGATGCTGTCCAGAGGGTTTTTCAGATGTTAATATGTATTAATGCTACATTTAAGGGAAGATGTGTTTTAGGCAGTCATACATTTGAGAAGGCAGAAAGGTGCTAGAAAGCTAGGTGCATCGTCATTTATATACAATTAGACAGTTAATATAAGCTCTTTGAGATCTTACTTATCTCACGGTATAAATAAAACTTTTCATTCTAGCTTTAGATTAAAAGAAAAAAGAAATTTATTGACCTAATAACCGTAGGCAGCCACAACCTGTTCCGGCCTAAAGATGACAGTCAGTGCAACTGACAGATTGATTTGTATTTCTTCCCTTCCCTCCCCTTCCATGCCCATAGACTCACCCACTAGCAGCTAACCTGTTGTCTGTAGTGTTACACATTGAGCTAGGGATGGAAAGAGAAGTGCTGAGTTCTGCCTGCAGTTAGTGTATCGTCTAATATAGGAGGGAGTATAGATTGAATTTTAAATCTTTTCCTTCCTTGCATTTCTGTTGCATCTAACTCTGAATAAGACTCCCCCTTTACCCTTAACCTACATTGTTGATTCTCTTCATCCCTGTTCTGTGTGTACTTGTCATCAGGCACGCCCTCTTTCTGTTGTTTTGGTGATCTTAACTCGAGCCATCGTATTTCCACGCATATGGAAGTCTCTGCCACCTACTGCATCTTTATCTTGACCCTTTTTACTTCCCTAGTCTGTTTCTCTAGGTCTCTCTTTATCTCTCTCTGTTTAATTCCAGATGAATTATAATATAGCTTTAGCCTCCTCTTTTTATTCTTTGTTTCACTTTACTCTTACTAAAAACCTTTTTAGGCTGCTTGTGACCTGTAAGGAAATAACTTGGATTAAATGACTTGATGTCACAGTCTCTTAGAATGAGGTGAGGTGAGGATTAGAATGCAGGTTTACCTAAAACTGCTTCTTTGCCACTATATCCCATTGTCTTCCTGGTGGCCCTCCTTGATAATGTTGACGATCTTCTAATATTACCAGAGAAAGTGCACTTATTTTAACACCTACACAAATAATATGTTCATTGTGTAAAGAAGAACAGAATACATACAACCATAAAATTAGGTGAACAGCCTGAGAACAGGAGCCACGTGTTTGTTTACATCTGTAATGGCTTGTTGATATTTTATCTTTTAGAGGCAAATCTGTTTTTCTTTTTTCTTTTTTTTTTTTTAACATTTTGATATAAATCTTTAGATGCTTTTCTGTTACAATAAATCTTCAGTATTTAAAAATTGAATTAGACTCTGGAACTTTAACACAATGTTTCACGTTGATCTATCTCAAAAACATACTGTGTAACATTTCAGTTCCCTTCATAGTGTTCTGTTATATAGGTAGAACAATTCTCTATTGGACTAATTCTCTATAGACTCTTCTTTCCTCCTTCCTTCCTTCCTTCCTTCCATCCCTCCCTCCCTCCCTCCTTCCCTTCCTTCCTTCCTTCCTTCCTTCCTTCCTTCCTTCCTTCCTTCCATCCATCACTATATGGTCTATCCCTGTAGGTAAATCTTTGCACTCATCCATGTTTATATTCTTAGAAGGAATACCTTGATGTAGTAGGTTTTATTGAGTGAAAGGATGTATGTGTACATGTGTGTATGCGTGTATATAGATAAAAGTTTTGATGGATAGTGCTAAATTATGCCGTGAAAAATTTTTGCTAATTTATACTTACAGTATAAATTACAGCATAGTAGAATGCTAAAACTTCCTATTTTCTTGAATTCTTGCCACTATTGGGTATTTTTCTTACCACTGAGCATTACCATTATTATTATTATTATTTAATTTGATCACTTTCATAATATAAAAATGATACAGAATGATTACGAAGTTAAAGGATAGATGACTGTGTGTAGGACCCCTCCCAACTGTATAGGTGATTCTTTGATGCTTGATAATATCCTTGTTTGATTCTACTCTTCCTCTTGTTTTCACGAGGTAAAGGGCAAAATAAAAGAGAATGTGAGAAAGATTATAGAACCCCTAAGTTGTTAAAATAATTTAACTTGCTTCTCGTTTATGTTTATTTTTTTCTTTTGCATTTATTTTTTTAGACCCAGCTCCTTTGTTACTACTTTACCAGTTTTCTATAATCTTTTAAATTCATTATGTTTTTCTTTTTTAAGTATAAAAAGACTAAATGGGTTTATTTAATATGGAAAAAGTAATTCAAAGTCTACCCATAAATAGATTTTAGGGATTAAAAAGGTCTGAGCTTTGGAAATTGGTTGATAGAGTTGATACCGATATGTTTGAGCATACCATTCTTGGTTAAGTGGTAAAAGAAAACAACAGTCTTGCCTGAAGTCTTGTTAAAAAGATTTCCTAGTGGGATGAACATGGACTTCTTGAACCAATAAAGAACTCAAGAATCACAAAGTGAAGATTAGGTGAGTTGGGGAAGGAAAAACCTGGTTAGACATTTGCTACAATCATTATGAGACTGGTTTTAAGCATAATAAGGATGTCCAAACAAATGATTTCCCACATTCTCTATTAAGGACTTGAGAAAAACCTAATTACGTTGGTAGCTGACTTAAAGATTAGAAATAAGGACTGTGCTCTGGTTAAAAGGATTTCACTAGAGACTCTGGTGGCAGGTACTTGTATAGTCTTTAGAGTTTTAAGGATTTATTTGGATTAGGAAACATAAAATATGTTAAGGTCTTTCTTCAAATAGGATGCTAGACCTAATGGGGTAGAGTATAATTGTCGAGAAATGTGAGTGGAAAGGTAACAAACGCTCATAGAAGAAGTGCCTCATTTACAAATCTGCTTGCAATTTGGAGCGTTTACTTTTTTGACTTTAATTTGAAGGCTTGTATTTATTTCTCATGGATGCCATGTTTCTTCCAACTGATAATCACATAGTCTTCTTGTACCTCAGTTTCAGTTACTTTGGAGGACATCATACTGTCTCTTTTAAGGGCTCCTCCAATTCTAAAATGGGAATTTTATGAAGTCATGTAATACATATTATTCAGGTTATTGGAAACATACCCTCCAAATTCATTGAATTCCTTAACACCATTAAAAGGACAGTCCATATTTGGTATGGTGACTGCACAAATTTGTCAGGGACCCTGGCTCCTATTGGTTAGGATGTTTTCAGGCACAAATGTGAAAAACCTGATTGTAGCTTAAACAGTAAGGAGATTTATTTCCTCATGTAACTGGAAGTTCGTAGATGAGTTGCGTGCTAGGTATAGTTTGAAGTCTAGAAGTATCCAGGTACTTTGCATCTGTTTCCTCTATCTTCTGTGAGATTCGTCTTAAGAAGTTTCCCTTGTGGTGACAGTTGATGATATATGCTTCCTTGTTCACACCCAGCAGTAGAGAGAAAACACCTTTCCATGACTCTCCTCTGTAAATCAGTGGTGATTTCTGCACACAAACTTTGACAATTCTGTTGCATCTAGCTTGATAGGTTGGCTTGCTTTTCTTTTTAGAAGACCATTAGTCAGTGATCTGTATGAGCTAGCTACACTCATGTGTGAAGAGCTAAAAAGTGGAAGATGGCTTGAAATCAACTCTTCCTCAAAACTGGAAAAATTACAGTCTAAATGTCTTTCTAGTAATAGGCTGGTTGGCATCATCTTTGTGCAAAAAAGATGAACATTATTCAGAGAAGTTACTTATTTAGTTATGTGATGATGTTTTTGGGTAATGCTTCCCTAATTTGAACATGTTCAAAAAGTTCTCTATATGGTGTTCCTATGTATTTTGGCTGTTTATTGATAAACAGTATGAAAACATTATACCTGGAGTTTTAGAAAATGTTAATTTCCACCCTCCCCATTTTTATCAGTATAAGATTTTATTACGCTTTTTGAAAATCTTATTTGAAAATATAAATCATTCTTTTTTAAAATTGAGGTATAATTGATATATAACGTTAGTTTTGGATATATAACATAATGATTTGAAATTTGCATATATTGTGGAATGATCACAGTAAGTCTAATTAACATCCATCACCGTACATAGTTACAAAATTTTTTTTCTTGTGAAAATTTAAGATTTACTCTTAGCAACTTTCAAATATGCAGTATAGTATTACTAATTATAGCCACCATGCTGTACATTACATCTCCATGACTTATTTATTGCTCATGAATTTTAAAAAAGCAGCTCTTTACCAATTCTAATGTGCATATATAACTCTGAGTTCGCTTTGTTACCTCCTCCTCACTGAAGTTTTGGAATGACAAGAGCTACAGTTGACCCTTGAACAACATGAGTTTGAACTGCATGGGTCCACTTATACGCAGAATTTTTTCAATACGTATATGCACTACTATGTTTATGATCTGTGGATGCAGAATCCATGGATATGCAAGGCTGACTATAGGATTTGAGCGTAATGGATTTTGATATGTGTGGCAGATCCTGGAACCAATCCTCTGCAGATACTGAGGGGTGACTGTATTATAATAGTAAATACTTCAGTACTACATGATCTGTGGTTGGTTGAATCCGAGGATGCAGAACTGTGGATACAGAAGGCTGACTATAAGTTATACTCGGATTTTCTACTGTGTGGAGGGTCAGTGCCCCTAATCCCTGTGGTGTTCAAGAGCCAACTGTAGTTCCTTTGCTCTTTGAGGTGGTTGAGCTCTTAGTCATTCTTGGAAGTGAGATCCCTTGTAAGAACAGGTAACCCATCACATTCTGGAGTATTAATCCATTTATCACATTTGATCTCTGAGGAAGGTCAAGTTGATTGAGGAGGTTGCCTAGGTTCTGTTCAAGTGCAGGTCTGAGATCTGACCATAGTTTTACTTCCTTGAGCTCCTGTATACTTGACATTTGTTACAGTGTCTGATTATGAGCAAGGATGCCCCAGAATTCTAACTTGTTTGCTTTTAAGTATCACTGTCTACTGGGAGGTGGGTATGGTGGGAAGTTTGTTATAAAGTTACTTAAAATTTGTATTAATTTTGAAATGGGACATAATTGTGACTCATGCTTATTTTCCCTCTTTCAGCATTATCTGCATACCAGAGGTACTACAGTTTACAATCTGACTACTGGAAGGTTAGTGCACATTTGCATCCCCCCCACCCCCCTTTGCAGATTGCTGCTGTTTATGCTCAAAATGAATTGTGCTCTTGCTTTTTTGTTTGCTTTGTTAACTAAAAATATTACTTCTAGGGAAAAGGGATTGGAAAAGGGAAAATGAGTGTTCTTTCTTTGTGCTGTGTTGTATGAACCACCTTGTGTTTTGTTAAAAGAATTAGATTATTTTGATACAATTGGTTGGCCAGAGATGATCCAAAGTGTGAGAATTTAAAAGCCAGCAAAGCCAAGTGGTAACAAAATGATTCTGTGGCTTTCTTAAGTTGGTACCTGGGAATAAAAGAAGTCTGAAGTTGCGTGTATCAGGCTGAAAAGGGAAGGCATAATGGGAAAGTTAGAATGGAAATCTTTATTGGTATAGTCTGTCTATAATTGGAGCTCTGAGGACAGCTGAACCTAACTGTTTTTTAAAAGACCTGTACCTAAATGAAGAACTCTGCATAGCAATGAATCATCTGTTTTCTTAGTTTAAGCAGTGCATAAAGTTACCTGTGCAAGTTAATCTTTCACATCATGTTTACTTTTAAGTGTAAGTTTATTGACCTGTGGAATTTCTTTATCTGAATTGCCACTTCAGATTTTTAAGGTGGATTTTAAGGTGAAATTAATTTTTCTATTGCCTAGTTTATCTTTCTTTTTGATTTGTAGAAGTTTTAACAGTATAGTTTGGTAACTTTTTTAATGTACTGAAAATATCTTCCCTAGTTTATCATTTATTTTGTTTTCTTTTTAAAGCTTATTAAGTATAATTAAATACTATAAAATTCAACTGCTTTAACTATGCAATTTAGTGCCTTTTAGTAAATTTCCAGAGTTGTGCAACCATAACCAAAGTCTTGTTTTAGGACATGTTCATCTCACCATGATGAAACCTCAAGCCCAACCCCTAGCAAGTACTAATCTGCTTTCTGTTTCTATGTATTTGTATTTTCTGGATATTTCATATAAATAGAATCATATAATATGTAGTCTTTTGTGACTTGCTTTTTTTCTGTTGGCATATGTTTTTAAGGTTGATCCATTATAGCGTGTTTACCATTTTATTCATTTTTATTATCTAGTAATACTCCATTGTGTGGATATACCACATTTTATTTATCCATTCATCAGTTGATGAACATTTGTATACAGGTTTTTGTTTGGACATGTATTTTCAGTTCTCTTGGGTAAATAACCAGGAGTGAAATTACCATGCTGTACAGTAAATCTGTGTTTAATACTTTGAGAAACTGACAAAACAGTTTTTCATATTGCCTGTAACATTTTGCATTCTCACCAGCAGTGTATGAGAGTTCCAGTTTCTCCATATCCCCATCAATTGTCCAGTTTTTGAGTGCAGCCCTCTTAGTGGATGTGAAATAGCATCTTATTATGGTTTTTATTTGCATTTTCCTAATTTTGATGTTGAACATTCTTTGATGAACATATTAGCTATTTGTATATATTCTTTGGTGAAATACCTATGTAAACCCTTTGCTGATTTTTAATTTTTTTTTTAATTAGTGTGTTAAAAAAATTCTTAGTACACTCTGGATACACAACCCCTTACCGGATTTACGATTTGCAAATATTTTCTCAAAGTTTATGGCTTGTATTTTCATTTTCTTGATAGTATAGTTTGAACTGTAAAAAGTTTAATTTTGATGGCATCCAATTTTTCAACTCTTGTTTGCTTGTGCTTTTGGTGTTGTACCTAAGATATCTTTGCCTAACCCAGGGTCGTGATCATTTCTTCCATTGTCAGTTGCTTCAGTACTGCAGTAAATAGTAAATGTGTCTTTTCACATTTTTGTTAGTGGTTCTTTGGTATAGATCCTCCTTGGTCAGCCTGGCTAGAGGTTTATTAATTTTATTAATCTTTGCAAAGAATCAGATTTTTGTTCCATAGATTTTTTTCAATATTGTTTTCCTGTTTTATATTTCATCAATTTCCTACTTCCTTGATTCCTGATTTTCTTTATTATTTGCTTCTAATTCGTGTTTAATTTTCTCTTATTTTCTAAGTTGGAAGCTTAGATAATTGATTTTCTATCTTTTTTTCTCTAATATAAGTATTTAAAAGTATATATTTCTCTTAGTATTGCTTTAGCTGTATCCTCAGGTTTTTATATTTTAGGTATTGTAGTGATTTCTATTTCATTTACACAGCATACTCTGTATAATTTCATTCTTTCAAAATGTATTGACTTCTTTATTGGGTCAGTACTCAAAAACAAGCATGTGATTTGCATTTGTTAGCTGTATTATGCTATAAATAGTAGGTAAATATGGTTGATAGTGTTTTTAATAGTGTTTTTCAAATTTTGTCTAACAATTTTTTGTCTTTTCATTTGCTAAGAGGTTATTATCTCTTGCTATGATTGTGAAATTGTCTTCCTTAATTTTGACCTTTTGTTCTTTAATGTATTTTGAAGCTCTCTTTTAGGTGCATACACATTTATGATTATTGTTTTTACCTGGTGAATTGACCCTTTTGTCATTAAGAAATATATATTTTTTTTACCTCTAGTAATTCCTTTTGTTTTGACATGTTTTATCTGATATTAATGTTGCCATTCTTTCCTTCTTAGGCTTGTTATTTCTGTGAGATATCCTTTTCCTTTCAACCTGTTGACGTCTTTATATTTACAGTTCTTTTGCAGATAGCTTATAAATGGATCTTGCTTTTTTTATCCAGTCTGAAAAACCTCTGCTTTTTACTTGTACTGTTTAGCCACTGACAGCTAATGAAATCATTGATATGTTTGGGTTTGTGTTTTTCACTTGATTTTTCCTTTTATGTTTATTGCTTCACTTTTCTTAGTCTTACGTTCCTCCTTACTTGCCCCCCCCCCATATTTCATTCTGTTATACAATTTTACTTTTTCTGTTGGCCTTTTCATCTATTCTTCTTTTCATTATTTGTTTAGTGGTGGTTCTAGGGATTATAACAGTCAAGTCTCAGTTAATATTGCACCAGTTCATGTAAAATGTAGAAAGTTTGCAATTATATAGGTCCATACCTTACCCACCCATGTCCTTTATGTAATAGTTGTTGTATGTATTAGATCTACATTATTAACTCCACAGGTTGCTGTTATTTTGCTTTGAATAGGTCTGTATATTACAATGTAGTAGTTTTATTCACTCATATGGTTATCTTTTCTGATTCTCTTCGTTACTTTCTTTGAATTGTTACTGTGTACTGTCATTTTCTTTTAGACCAAAGAACTTTGTTTAGGGTTTCTTATAGTAAAGGTCTGGTGGAGATGAATTTCTTTTATCTGGAAATATTTTTGAACTTAATTTTAAAGGACATTTTTTGCTAGATAGGGAATTATAGGTTGGCATGCCGTTTTTAAAAAGGTTACTATGAAATCTTGGCTATATTTCCTGTGCTGTACAGTATATCCTTGTAGCTGATTTATTTTATACATAGTAGTTTGAACCTATTAATCTCCTACCCCTATCTTGCCTCATCCTCTTTCCTCTCCCTTCTCATAGTCACTAGTTTGTATTTGTGAGCTTGTTTCTGTTTTATCTTCAGTCATTTGTTTTGTTTTGTTTTGTTTTGTTTTGTTTTGTTTTGTTTTGTTTTGTTTTATTTATTTTATTTTATTTTATTTTATTCTTTCAACTCCACATATAAGTGATAACATTTAATATTTGTCTTTCTCTGACTTACTTCACTAAGGACAGTGCCCTCCAGGTCCATTCATGTTGATGCAAATGGCAGAATTTGATTCTTTTTAATGGCTGAATAGTATTCCTGGGCATGTGTGTGTATGTACATGTACACACCACATCTTCTTTGTCTGTTTATCTGTTGTTGGACACTTACGTTGCTTCCATATCTTGGCAATTGTAAATAATGCTGCTCTGAACATTGGGGTGCATGTGTGTTTTCAAATTAGTGTTTTCTTTTTCTTCTGATACATACCCAGGTGTAGAATTGCTGGATCATATGAAAGTTTTATTTTTAGTTTTTTTGAGGAACCTCCATACTATTTTCCACAGTGGCTGCACCAATTTATATTCCTACCAATAGTGTACAAGGGTTCTCTTTTCTCCCCATCCTTGCCAGCATGTTATTTTTGTTGTCTTTTTGATGATAGCCATTCTGACAGGTGTGAGGTTTTCTTACTTTGGTTTTGATTTACATTTCTCTGATGATTAGTGATGTTGAACATCTTTTCATGTGCCTGTTGGCCATTTGTATGTCTTCTTTGGAAAAATGTCTACTCAAGTCTTCTGCCCATTTTTAAACCAAAAATTTTTTTGATATTTAATTGTAGCTGTTTATATATTTTAGATATTAACCCCTTATCAGTTATATTATTTGTAAATGTTTTCTCCCATTCAGTAGTTTCTCTTTTCATTTTGTTGACTGTTTCCTTTGCTGTGCAAGAGCTTTTAAGTTTAATCAGGTCCCATTTGTTTATTTTTGTTTTTGTTTCCTTTGCTTTAGGACACATATCCAAAAAAATATTGCTATGATACATGTCAGGGATTATTCTGCCTGTGTTTTCTTCTAGGAGTTTTATGGTTTCCAGTCTTAGATTTAGGTTTTAAATCCATTTTGAGTTTATTTTTGAATATGGTGTGAGAAAATGTCCTAATTTAATTCTCTTACTATAACTGTCCACTTTCCCTGCTTTTGAACTTCATGAACATGTAATCATGCAGCATGTTTTTAAAACTTTTTCTTCACTCAGTATTATATTTGTTAGATTCATCCCTGTAGTTGTATCCTGCAGTAGTTTGCTTTCATTGCTGTGTAATATTTCATTGTGTGAATATGCCATAATTTATTCATTTTATTGTTGAAGGACATTTGGTTTGTAATTAACATTGGCTATTACCAATCTTAACTTTTCATGTTCTTGATGCCCTGGTAGTTGTTTGATGCCTGAAAACAGATTAACATCAGTCTTTCGTACAGCTTTTCTAGTTGTAGGTATTTGAAGAGGAAAAGGAATTGGGATTTAAGTCTGAAACAGATTAGTCTACTATTGCCAGAAGTAGAACTCCCCTCTAATCTTACTTATGATAAGGAAAACTTATTACAAAATTTATTACGAAAAAAACTTATTGTTGACATGTCTAATAAAGAGGGAACATAAGTTCATTATGAAATGCCCAATACATGGAATAATAATTAGCTATCAAAATTATTTGCCATCGGTAGTTTCTTCTTGTACAGAATTCTTAACAGGTAATTTGAGATCCTCCCAGGTGTCAAAAGCTGACTCCCCAAATATGAAGAACTCAAACCTGAGTTCACTGGGTACCATGGTAAGGGAGAACACCACTTTAGCAAAGCTTTATTGGCATCTCATGAGGGGAAGGTAAGATCAGAATGGAGCATTGAAACTTTGTTTTAAGGCAGATCTTTCAAATTGGGAGCTTGATTAGGTAAGAGTCGCCAAGTAACAGTCCAGAAGTTATGAATATAGCAAGGCGAGGAATTTGAGGTAAGGGATTCAAAGACTCTTGGACCACAAACTATTGTTGATATGGTAACAGACAAACCATGTGCCTGGGCAGAAGGCATGGGAAAGTAAGGTAATGCGAATGAAGATAGAGGACTAGCAAAGTCGTGTTAACACAGACAGGTATAGCTTAGGTTCTCAGGTTCAGGCTGAGTGTGGACTTGTACCAGATGCTGTCACTTGAGATAATAATGCTGTGTATTTTAATTTCTCTTTTCCAAGCATCATTAAATAATGTAACAGTACTATTTGTGACCCAGTGGGTGAACAGTGGGTTTACCTAGTGAACATGCTTCATGGTTGGTGGTGATCAGAGTTCACATTCATGACTCAGTGATTTTTAGGTTTAGCTTTTTATAGGTTTGCCCATTTTTTTGTGATTTGTACCCAAAATGTATTGTAAATTGAAGAATATACTTATAGTATTTATTTTTTTGAAATATGACTGAGATAATTATCTCCAAAGTTTTAGTTGTATTTATCTCTTCAAACCATATTTCTTCAAACCTATCCACTAAAAGTGAAGTGATTCCCCATGCTGCAGGTCCTCAGTTCTTTATCTGAAGTTTTTGTATCCAGAATTATGTAGAGTTGAGAGGATTTTTTTTTTTTTGAATTTCAGAAAGATAATGATTTATTCACTATGTTACATAATATCCCCTGTGGTGTCTGGTATAGACTCCTGCAAGCAACATATTTACTTCTCTGCAGCGATAGTACACATAGTTAGTTACATTAAGTGGGTAGGTAAATAAAGACTTGTGTCAGTTTTGGTAAGGTTTTTCTACCCAAAGAGTGTTGGTGGCAGATTTTATGATAAACTTAAGTTTTTGTTAGAGCCTTTGGAATTAGAATGGACACTTAGGGCTTATTGATCTGTAATCTTTGTTTAACATTTCAAAACTAAATAATGTTTTTTATGCAACTAAAATTTTTATTTCTTGAGAGATCATACTTTTTCTTACCTAGTTAAGTGCAAATGACAGTCATTTTTGAAATGATGAAAATTTGCCAATCCTTTTATGACTATTAAATCATGCCATTATATCTTGACTATTAATCATAGTAATAAACACCTTTCTAATACTGATAATAAATAAAAACAACAGTTTGTCGTACGTAGCACGTAGAAATGGCAAAATAATTAAAAAGCAATGTAGGGGAGGAAAAACTTTCCTCTTACCCCTTAGGTTTGTGACTAGGGCCTGTGAATTACACTTAAAACAGATTAACTAGAAGAAAAAAACTGTTTATACATGCAGTGCATATACATTCAGGAGAACTCAGTGATGAGTAACTTAAAGGGGTGGTTAGAACTAACTTGGCTAATTGTTTCTTTGGATTATCTATGTAGACTATCCTACCTTTGTAATTAATGGTCATTTTGTTTCTTCATTTTTAATTTTTGTGATCTTTTCTTTTGCTACTGCAGTAACTAGGATGCCAGCACAGTGTTGATTGAAAGAGGTGATACAGTACATTTGTCTTGTTTCCCTTCTTAAAGGGAGCATTTTAAATGTTTTACCATCAAGTATGAGTACTTCAGGTTTCTTTTTTTGTAAATAACAAATGAAGAACAGAAAGGAACTTCCTTACTCTAATGAAAGCCAACTTTTAAATATTTCAGTGTAAAAGTCAAGATTTTTTGTTTACAAATACTTTTCCTGCATCCACTGAGAGAATTTTGTATTTTTTTCCTTCTTAAATTGATCTTGTATTTCTGAAGTAAGTTCAAATTGGCAATAAGTTTTTATCATTGTGGAGTATTTTTGGACTGGAGTTGCTAATATGTAGCATCATTGCATCTTTGTTCATAACTGAAATTGATCTATATTTTTTCTTTCTTGAGTTGTCTTTATCCGATGCCTTGGAGCTGGTTCTGCATCCCAAGAAGCTAGTCAGAGGAAGAGGAAGCAGGGGGCAACAACCCTTTCCTTTAAGGAAATCATGAGATTGTACAGAACCCTTCATACGCATCTCACTGGGAAGAACTTAGTAATCTGAGCACTTTTAGCTGCAAGGGATGCTGAGAAAAGTCCTTGTTTTGTCTGATTATGATAATAGAATAGAAAACAGTAGAGAAAGTACATGTTGCAAAACAGACTGTACTACTAATACAGATTAACTCATGTTATTGGTAAATAAGGCAATTATATTTGTATGACATGAAAATCTTATTGTTTCACTTAAATTTTTTTCTAGATGTTGGGAGTATAATTAGAAACTTAACTACGAAAGGGAAAAATTCTCACCTTGACTGCTACACTGGTAGCAGTAGTTCTGGTAGTCTATATAGATTTTAAGAATATTAAACATGAGTACCTTCATCCAGGGCTCTTTCTCAGAAAGACACATCCCCAGTTTTGTACATTTCCCAGCTATTTTCATTGTCTCAGCACCTGCCAGCTCTGCTCTACTTAAAGGATTGCCAGCATTCCAACTTCATTGTTTTGTTCATTTTTAATATTGACTGTGGCAGCCTGTCACCATGCTGAGCTTACTGCTTGAGTGGTTCAGGCTGTCTCCAGGTACTAGTTACTATTTTTGAAATCCTTTGGCTATAATGTTGCATAGGTTTTGAGTTGTCTTGTCCATAACTCTCTTTTATTTCTGAGTCCTCTTTATTTTTAATGTATAATTTTTTTTACAGCATGTGAGACTTATCAAGAATTTTATGTATCATATTAGATCCATTGAGCAATTACCATGTGCTCAATAGTTGTCTTGGTGGTGGTAGATACATTGCCTCCTTTACTTCCAACAAAAATCCCAAGTGCTAGGTTAGTGTTTCACATGTATGATCTCTGATTCCCCAAAGCAACCCTATGAGATTGAGACTCAGTTAACTTATTTTGTGAGTTGATGGTAAGTGACAAGCCCATTCTGATGGCCTCTATAGCCTGATTATATGATCGCTGTGCAACACTATGCATTGGTTTTAGAAGCAGAACTTCTGGTCTAATCTAATGCTATAACTTTGGGCCAGATGGATATAATGAGCTTTAGCAACCTCTTTTGCTGTATTATTATAACTAGGAAAACCCTTTTAAGTGTCCCAAACATAGTTCAGGCTGTATTAAGGAAGTGATTATGTATAAATCAGATCAGCAGAGTATCAAATTCTTTGATGAAAATTTGTAATATTTAAAGCTATTTAAATTAAAGCTTATTTATTTATTTAAGGCTATAAGAGATTGATTTATTCAGCAGCATACCATTCCTAAATAACTTATATATGCTAGTTACTTTTTGTAGGGATCAAAACATCACTTGGGCTCTATCTGTCTTTTTACAAGCTCACATTCTAGTGGAGTATATAAAGAGCGTATCTATAATAGACATGAGTATTCATTTGGAAACATGTATCAGAGAACCTAACATTATCTGTACTTGGAAATGTGTCAGATTAATACTCCTGGAAGGAAGAGATGAGTTGTGTTAAAGGATGGATAGGAATTTGCCAGATTGAGAAATGAGTTGAAGAAAAGATGGCATTGGCTTCTTCAGCAGAGGAGGCAAACATGTTTAAAGTCACAGAAATGTGTAAGAGTGTATTTTATTCATAGGTCTTTGCATGTCAGTTTGTCCTGATTGAAGTGGTGGCTGTGAGATTGAGAAAATTGAGCAAGAGTCGTAAAATGAAGACCGTTATAGTCAGACTAGGTTGTAGGGAATTTTCAGAGGAGTTTAAAATAGGAAGTTGTTTGAGTTTTTGAAAGCTCACTGGTAGTGGTTCGGAAGGTATATTGAAAGGGGAAGAGGGAAGGGGAGGCTAAAATTTGGGAACTGAGTTAGGAAACTATTGAAACAGGCCAGGTAGACGAAGGCAAGATCCTAAATTACCTAGAGAAAAACAGTAGGAATGAAGAAGGGGACAGATTCAAAGACTTTTAGATTGGAAAATGAGCATTGTGAATAGAATGAATTCGGATTACTGGTTGGAAGGAGGTGAGAGAAGAAAAGTAGGACTACTTTTTGGCTTGGCTGACTGAGATTGTTACCACTGTCTAAAATCTTCAGTACCATTAGAGCATCAGACTTTCCCGTTCAATGTAAGTAAGATTCATGGAGTTTCAGGCATCTGTAGTGTATGCAGCAGGTGGAGGGTAACCAGAGGGCATTTAGAAATTTATTCCTGGAGTTTTGGAATGCCTTCATTTCCCTTGCTGTGTATCACTGGCTATGTGGAATTAGTATCAGAGAAGAATAAGATTAAGGAGTTTTGTATTTTTCTAATAGTCTGGCTTGATTTTATTTCTTAGTGATATCCCTGCATAAAAATATGATTGTCTTCAAAGATGGTTAGTGGAGTTTGGGAGGTTTGGTGGTACTACAGTAAAATTGCTATTCTACTCAAAGATTGGCAGCCTTATAACAATATCTTGATAATCTCATTTAGAGCCTAATTAGTTGCCCTAAATGACTACCTTTGGCTGTGATTTTTGTCTAATAAAATTTTTTTAGAAGCTTGATTATTTTACAAATATTCTCATTCTTTAAGCTCACTCTCCCTTTTAATAGGAAATAGTTACCTTCTTACTGCTGTATGCTTGTAGGATACTGGGTCTAAACTTTCCTCAAAAAGCTCAAACCATGCTAAATAGGAAATAGCTGTGTTCTCAAAGGAGTGGGGCAGTATTCTGATCTTAATCTTACTGGCACTATACTATTGTCTTAAAAGCTTGTTTTTCCCTAAAATTGTGATATGTCCATGACTGCCACTCCAGTCCCTGCCCAGTCTGATTTTCACACAGGGTTGCTGCTTGTCGCTGTTGGGAGGAAATACTTTTTCCTCTTGCAGCTTGGGTGTATTTGATGAGAGCCCACAAACTGACTGACAGTAGACAGATTAGCAGGAAAAAAGACAAAAGTTTGTTTACACATACACGCTGGGTTTGCTTAGTAAGGAGTAAGTCCCTCAGCCAGAGATAAAGGTTTATATGTAAACCTAACAGAACAGGCAGAGGCTTCAGGGCTTCATTGAGAAGGTAGGGAAGGTTCTGTTGGACTTTTTGATGCAGATGGGCAACCGAATTCACACTTCCCAGTGCTAATGGTCAGTATTTTCCCAATCAGTAAACTCCCTTGGAAGGGGGGGTCATTGGCAGCTGTAATTTCAGGATTCTCTGCTTAATTAAATAATGTTTGTTCCTGGGGCTCCTGATTGTTCATATGTTTTCAGTTTAAAGTAATTTTCATACCATTTTGGTTGGCTGTTAATTAATACCTTCATCACTCTGGTGACCATGACATACTAACAGGATGAGGAAGGAGAAAGGAAACATTATGCAAAGAAAACAAAAACTTTCCTAGAAATCCCACTGTAGAAGTCTGCCTGTCTCAGTAGCTAGACCTGTGTTGCATTTCCAACTTTTTCTCACTGAAAGTAGCTGGGAGAAAGGAGAGTTGATCAGCCAACAGTGCCTTCTATGGGATTTCACAGATTTAAGAAAATTCGGCAAGAGGAGGGTCTAACATGAGGTTGCCAACCTTTTATTTCATCTGTGTTGTTCTAAGGCTCACACTGTTTTTGTATAATTTAGTTTATCACTCTTGTTTTCCAATCCATTTTTACATAGATACGTTCATGAAAATGGAAGCAGAACCCTCAACGCCCTTTTCTTCAGTTTGCAAGTAGTCTGGGAAACCAGAAACAGCTAGAAAGAACGGAGCTCATAGTGTCCTCTGAGGGACTGCGAAGCGCTCCCCTCTCACATCTGGGCAATACAGCTTGGAGCTCTGAGCATTCAGGAGTTTCTCTAAGAATTATGTTGGGGATCAGTGAAAACACCTGAATGGACTCTGGTATTGGTGAAAAAATGCTAACTTAACCACATTGTTGAGAATAACTTGAGGCACAGCATAAAAGCCTTCAGTATAAGTTGACTGTAGTCTTACTAAGCTATATTTCTTAATTTAGGGTTGTGGTGGGTACTATAATACAGTCTAGGTCAGAGGTTGGCAGACTTTTGTTAAAGGGACACAGTAAATATTTTAGATTTTGAAAACCAAATAGTCTCCTGTTGCAAATACTCAGCTCTGTTGTTGGAGCTGGAAGCAGCTTATAGACAATAAATAAATGAGTGGGTGTAGCTATGTTTCTGTGCAACTTTATTTATAAAAGCAAGTGGCTGGCTGGATTTGGCCCATGTGCCATAGTTTGCTGACACCTGGTATAGATACCTCTAAGGATTTGGACTGAAGCAGAAGTATGTTTTATTAATAGTACATTTCCCAGAAAGTTACTCCCCTAACTCCTCATTGTAGGTTGAAGAATGACTATGGCATTTATACTCATTTCCGTATCAGTGCCTTTGCTCTGGTCATGGTCATCCTTTTACATAGATGCGTGTTTTTCAGTGGGGTTGCTATTGGCATTTTTGGTGAGATAGTACATTGGGAGGTAACACATCTTTATCATATAGCCATTCACACCTCCAGGTCACTGTTTCTCAAAAGATGTGTGGATTAGAACCCCTGGCTGAGATGGCTTGTTTTTCCTTCTCCTTAAGACACAGTACCCAAGTTCTACCTCTTTTCCTAGTCCTTATTATACTTCATTAACACTTAAATGTTTGTAGCTTGGAATGTATTATTATGCATTTAATTTCATAATTGCTTGTCATTAGATTGTAAATTCATTGAGGTTGGGGATTTTTGTTTGTTTTGTTCATCACTGTTTTCCCAGTGCTGATAACTCTGCTATGACTCATAGTAAGTGCTCAATAAATGTTTAAATTACATTGTTAACTGTTAGGGAAAAATGAGACCTCCTAGCTGAGATTTATAACTTACTGGTTAATAGGGACCATCCCTCATACTGATTCTGTATCACCCAGGGAACTAAGCTTAATACTGAGTTTAAGTACTGGGTGATTCAATTTATTAAGCCTTTGGGCATCTGCTATGTGGAATGCACAGTGCGTGCTAGGTGATAGCAGGGTATACAGAGATGATTAGCACTCCTGCCTTTGTTGCATTTTTGTCTGATGGGGTGGAGTTTAGTCAATACACAAATAACAAAAATATAGTACTTTTAAGTGAACTCCGGAGGCAGACCTAGATTCAGTTCCTATATCTGCTACTTAGTATCTCTCTCGTTGAGCAAGTTGCTTAATCTCTCTGTTCCTCAGTTTCTTCATTCTTTACATTCTTTATCACCTCCTAGAGTTGTTAGAACCTTTTAAAGAAAATGTTTTGCATAAAATTAGGTTCTTACTACTATATCATAATGTCACTTCCTAGAGACATTATGTTAAGGCCAAATTGAGAAGTTGGAAAGATTACCTCTGGGTTGAGGTGGGAGAAGCAGCAAAGCTTCATGGGAAAGACGGCATTTTAAATGGATCTAGATGGTTTGATAAAATTTATAAAGTGGCGGGGATAGGGATAAAATTTCTTAGAGGGGGAATGATGAACCGTGAAGAAGTTGAGAGAATGCAGGATATGGACTAAAAGCAGAAAGGTCCCTCAATAAACTCATATTTCCACCCCACCCCACCTTCTCTGAGCAGTTACCTCATTTGGTGAAAGATGCTATCTACTGTTACTCAGTTATGCTCTCTTCATCTCTCTTCCATCTCCCCCACCTAAGGAGACAGTTGTGTTTCAAACTTAGACTTTCTTGGGTAGAATATATCATGACTGTGAATTAACTACTCCTGTACTCTGAATACCTCTCCCTTCCAGCACGTGCACGCTTGCACGCACACACACACACACACACATACAGTAGATTGTATACTTCTTGAGAACAGGGGAAGTATATTTTAATCAGTTTGGCTTGTTCAACCTTGAGTATTGTCCTTGACACCTAGTACAAGTTCAGCTTATTTCGGGAGTGTGGTGAGGTGGTAAATGAATCATCCCAATTGAAGCCAGACCCAACTAAATTCTAAAAAATTTAAGTATGAACTTTTGAAATGGATGTTGTCTGAGATCTTTGTGAATCCCCACATTTGTGAATACCCCTATTGCATTTAATTCTCTCATTCAGAAAATTGGGGCTAATGAGGATTTAATGAAGTTAAATTTCATATTTATTGTAGTTTAAGATGTACTCAAGGAACATTTTCAGTGATTCCAGAAGGATATTTAGAATTCAAAGGAAATGCATAATATAGCCCTTCATATTAGTATGAAAAAAATAGTTGCATGCCAAAAGGTCACCCAGCTATTTATTACACTTTGGGCTTTAAACATCACTGATTCTTTTTTTTCCAGTCATTGAATAATAGCAGTTGTGGGATAAATACTCTTTTATCTATTTCCATCATACCTAGAGCAAAGTGACTCTGAGGTGAGGGATATTCTTCACTGTCTCTTAGAAATTCCCAGCAGGATTTGAGTCCCAGTTGCCCCCAGTTGTACAGTCAGCTGTACTGCACGCTTAACTGGCTTCCTTCCCTTTCCTGCCTCACTTCTCCACTCCCTTACTGGTGTTTCCTAGGGTAACTTACCAAATAAACCACTTACACTAAAACCTTTTGTCTCAGGGTGTGCTTCTAGGGAAATACAGCCCAAAATAGTATGGTAAGAAACATTGTATTATGACTTTACATTTTTTCACGTTTTAGAATATAGGTTTGGAGAACACATAGCAGGCACTCAAATGTTTGCCCCTTTTGAAAAAAAGGGAGTAGATAGCTAGTTTCCTATATGGGGGTGGGAGGTCACAATGAGTCTGGATAAGCACCTCTGTTTTGTATTGCAGAAGGAATCACTGATGTTTGTGGCCCAAAATATAAATGTCTGCGTGTCATTTTAGCATATATATATATTTTTAATATTAAAACTTGTTCTAGGTTTGTATTGTGCATTTACTTTGAATTCTAACTACCTTCTTGGCAACACTGAACATAAAATTAAGTCCAGTTCAAGAAACAGAAAGAACCAGAGAAAGAATACAGAGATATAAGCAAGAGAGAATAGGATAGCATAGCCCAAGCATTTTCTTATTCCTGAAAAATACATTTTTATTTTAGATTTGCCTGTAGAATTCTGCTGACAGATTATTTCACGGCAGGTTTGATTAAAAAGAAATCACAAAATCTGTCTAGGTTGATTGGATTCTGTGCCATCTGCTGACTCATTGCTGTTATTTTGGTGTTTAAAAATATATTATAAATACATTGTGATACAGGAAAAGGTTTTAATAACTTAAAATATCTTGTATACCATATTTTATATTAATAGCATCATATGCATTAGGTATAAGTGCTTTTCCTAATAGTCTTTTTTCCCTTTCTTTACAGAATGCTGCCTTTTTATATGGTCTTGGTTTGGTCTACTTCCATTACAATGCATTTCAGTGGTAAGTTGACATAAAACTAGTAACTCCAGTTGTTTCCAGTAAATGGCTTATTTTGTTTGTGTGTATTTTTTTTTGTCTGTGTGTGTGTGTATAATAGAAAATATTTTAATGTCAGTAAGCCTACATTTTTCAGTAATCTCTTGAAATTATTAGTTTATTCCTTCAGTGATACTGCCTCAGTTGCGATTATTAGAGTTGTATGTGTTCCTAAAAGAATCTGGTATAAGATTCTGATTAAAGACGACTTTGATGAGAAAGCTTTTAGAATTTCTTAGTCACTTATTATGGACTGGTGGTCCTCAGGTTATTTCAACTAGGGAATGACTATGCTTTCTATTCTCAAAGTCTGTGGGTAAATGATCTGTGATGGCCAGTATTTCCTTTTCAGACTTCTAGACATATTGACTGTGCCTTCCCTCCCACCTTCACCAGCACACCCACACATACACACCCCCACACACACTTGCTAGTACTTTCCAATTTCTAGTAACTAAACACTATATTATAAATTCTCAATTCTCTCCTGTATAAAATGGGAGTAATGATACCACCTTCAGAATCAGACATTAAATATAAGAGAAATATATAAGATTTTGTAAACTGTAAAGTATAGGTCCCTGTTACTGTGGCCTTTGCCCCATTGTTTTTCTGTTTACCAGACAAGACAGCAGCATTCTCTGTTGGAAAGAACATAGAATTTGAGTTGAAAGATTGGTATTCTGGTCTCAGCACTGCCACTTAGTTTGATCTTGAGTTAAATAAACTTCCTAGGTCTGTTTCTTCGTGTGTGTGTGTGTGTTTTAGGTACATTGCAGTTACCTACCTTTTCTGCTTTACAGAGTTTTGGCAATCAAATGAGATGACATGCATTCTGTAAACTGTAAAGCTCTGTGTAGACATTTTTTATTTGAAATGTATTTGACTTTGTCAGAGTCCCTTCTGTTCTCCATACTTTTAAGCTGAGTGAGTACTGAGAGAATCCAAAGGAAGGTTTTGGCTGTAGGTTCTAACCTTATCATATACCTGTTGGGCACCCTGAATATTTATTACAGAGCTTCTAAATATGCATTGGCAGAGATTTGATAAGATTTTCCTGAAAATGAAACTTTAGACATGAATGATGTTTCCCAGATACTCCTCTTGGTTTTTGATCATCTGTGAAAGCACCGCATTGTTAGAGAACACCTGTGTGTGTGTAAAGTATTCTCATCACCCAGGTCACTCATTTTCTTTATAAACTTTACAAAGCTATAATTGATCTTTGTAGATAAGCTTTGTAGTATTTTTCTTTTAAATTACCCATTGTTGTAGAACAATCCTAAGTGTAAGCTTCCTAACTTCATGTCCAGTATATCATATGTAAAATCAAGAGATTAGGAGCGTTTGAAAGTCTCTTAGATTTTTGAAGATCTTATTCATAGAATTCACAGTTCTAAACTTTTAGAACCAGAAGTGGTCTTAGAGATAACTTAGTTTTTCTCCCTTAATTTATAGATGAAGAAAGCAAGGGGTGTGTATGTGTGTTTAACTCAGTATTATGGAACTGTTTAATTGGTGACAGAAACAAGCTTATGCTCAGATTCCCCAGTCTAATTTTTTTCCCCCAGTCTAATTATTTTAGCTGTTGTTCTCTGTCCCCAAGTTTGCAGATTGATAGGTGGTCATTTTTTAATCAGTATTTATTAAAGTGTTCTCCTGGGCACGTTGGTATAATATTTATGGCCAGCTAGAAATGATTTATGTGAAACACAAGGCAAGGAAATCCACAGTTTAGGAATGGGCGTGTGTACCTCACACTAGCCAGTTTTCACCTGCCTAACTTGTGAGCTCCCCGTAGGTTGAAGATAAAAGCATAAAATCAGTAATGAGGTAAAGCCATCATCAGTCTAAAGTTGGATTGCATTAATAAGTCTGGGACTATGTCAAGTTAAAGGGCTTATAGCTACAGAAAATTATATCTTTTGATTCTTGTCTACATATGATTTCTGTATCCTTCAGTTGACTTAAGAAATGAAACTGAAATGATACAAGAATTATGCAGTGTCTGAATTAGTAAGTTCCCTCTGTTCTGTTGATCCTGTTCTGATCATCACCGTTTTCTCATGTCTTTAGGTTTCAACTCTGGGTGCTTTGCTTCCTAAAATGATATATTACACCGTCTTAATCAGTACCGGAAGTGTGTTTTCTCTCTTGCTGGTCAAATGGTTCTTTCATAAACTCTGTGCCGCAACTTTTCCTTTAACTTACCTTGCTATTTCTTGAACAGCCACAAAATTAGAAAACAGAGTAGTTGCTTGCTGAGTTTTAGGGTATAACCTTAACTGATAGGAAATTCCTTAGGTTAAAACTGTATTGTGTTTTATTTGGTTTTATTTATTGGTAGCTATTAATTTCTGGGAACAGTGGCCCCCCCCCACCCCCCAACACACAAAAAGTTCTTTGGAATTTGTTGAAAATTGTCTAGAGAAGAATATGGTATGCCTTTTTCTTGTATTGTCAGCTCCAAGAATCTGCCTAGGATGTCTCACAATGTTCTAACTCTGGTACATTTATAATTTAAGTAAAATTGATATTTGGAAATGGTATCTGTTGACATTTAATTAGATTAAATATTTGATAATAATGTGTGCAGGCAACATGTGTATTGGGGTTGGTGATGGTGACTTAATTAAGAGCAATTTTATTAAGTATAGTTTTATCTGTTAATCTGTTTGTCTTGTTTCTTGCCATATTATGCCACCCATTTTTTTCTTTTGGAGTTGATTTTATTGGCTAGCTTCTAGATCAGTTATTTGGTTAGTTTTTCCAATTTCAGTTGCAGCCTCTTCTTAGAGGAGCCTATGTCGGAAAGTAGTGGAGCAACTGTTATATCCTCATTGGATTTACCTTAATTATTCGGTTTTAGTATTATCAAACAGAGTCATCTGAGACCAGACTTTAAGAAAAGGTCCAGAAGGAGGAAAACATAGAAGCACAAAATAAAATGCACGCAGCGTAGAGCTTGATAGAACCAGCATCTTTAAAGCCGTTCCTTTACATGTGCATGAGAGCGTGCCCATACTTTCACCTGTTCTTCTTCATGAAGGTGGCAAATTGCTAAGGGTACCTTGCACTGAACTTGCCTTTATAGTAAGAAACCTATATTCTTGGGTGAAAGGAATTGAAGTACATACAGTAATAAATGATTACAACTTGTAGCCATGTTTGTACATGTATCCCCCTGAAAAATCCTTGTCATTCTTTTCTCTCTAGCCTGTAACCTTTTGTGTTCCCATTGACCAATATCAGTATGGTTTTATGCTGGCAAATCTAAGAGCTACATAATTCTGTGCTAGAGGCATACAGTTTTGGAAATTAGCTTCCCAAATCTAATTGATAGACCTGGTAAAGAAATAGAGTGATTACTATGTTGACATCAGAAAGGATTAGGGGAATGGGATGAAGGTGCATTCAGAAAGACAGAAATGTTAACACATTACAAGTGAAGCTTGTCTAGGATTCATTTGCCTATCATTGTACCAATCATAGATGTTCTTAGTATGTAGGAATCTCTGCTCTCCTGTATAGTCATTGCTTTCGATGCAAATGTAAACCTAATATAGTTGTGATACCACTGTTAAGACTGAGGCTTGTCTGGCATGGAGTCTGACAGAAACTTAATATTTAATATATATTTTTTGAGCTATCATAATGCAAACTAATGCTCTTGGATCAAAGTTTCAAGTGTATTTCCATAAAAATAAGGTAGTTCATGTTAGCATGTGTTGAGTTTATTCTGTACGCTTCTGTTTTGAAAAAAGCTAGAGGATGACTAAGGCACTTCTGGTAAAGTTATGCTTACCAGTGACACATGGATTGCCAGAGAGAATTTGGAACGGCTTGGACTAGTAAACCAGCTTCTGGGAAATTACGGATAAAAGCAATAATTTTACAATAGGGGAGAGGAAAAAGCATCCCACTGTCTGCAGTGATGAAATGAAGACTGACTAGAGAGGGCAAAAGATCCAGGAGGTAATTAATATATTAGCAGATATCAATGTGAATAACCTAGTGTATGTTATTTCTAACTTAGTCTCACATTTAAGGTCTTCTCTGTTTCAACCTCAGATGATCCTTCCAGCCTTATTCCCCCTCAAGTATATTCTTTGTGTCAGTCACACTGTATTAACATTTCCCTGAAAATGTCTTGAGCATTTTTTTACCTATGTAACTTGATTCTTGCTATTTAGTCTGTTTGGTCTGCCTTCTCCTTCCATCTTCACCTTTAAAAATCTTACCCTGCTTGTCTCTTTGATTACTTCATCAGACTTTACTGGTTGTCTCATTTTGCAGGAACCTCTAAATTTACATGGGGTTTCGTGTGTGTGGTCAGGGGTGTGTGTCTGTTGTATGTATATGTTATTACTGATTTGGAGCTAGAATATTCTCCCTTTTATTAGTATGAAAATTTGTGGAATTAGTCCCTTTATCCCTTAAGATATCTCTGAGGGAAATCGCTGGACTCAGCTTTACTAACTTCAGAGAACTTAAAGTTTTAGTACATCTCTTTTCAAATGTACTAAAACTGTGCTAGGATGTTTGATTAATATCATTATTTTTACCATGGTTTGGTAAAGTTCTAAAGGAGGCCGGTTTTTAATGACTTCCTGGAAATCTTATTAAAAATGACCATTGTTTCAAAATACATTCAGCGTGTGTGTGTTTTTTTGCAGGTAGTACTATTGAAGGTTTAGTTAATTTATTTTTTTCCTTTTAAAAATTGTTAACAATGGCAAACAGTAAATGCCAAAAAACTTTAAACTGAAAGTCTATAGACGTACTTTTGGTGACATGAAAACTACATTTTCTAGACTTTTAAGAAGAAAATGCAAGGCTACTCATGCACAGCAGTATGTACTTCTTTTTGTTTGTTTCAGTAGACTGCTCTAGTATTTGAAAACTATATATCTTTATATCTTTTATAGCTTTAGGTAGCTATTTCTTATGTTCTAAAATTGTCTGTCAATCAGAATACTGACGCCAACAGAATTTGTGTGTGGGTGTTTGAGTCTAGCTTGTGCTGCAGAGATCATGTTCTTGCTGCATGTGGTTTGGTGAGATATGAATGCAGTAAAATGATGACCAAAATGAGAATATAGTCTGAGTGGTACCTGTTTTCTCCACATACTCTCCCCCTCCTAACATAGAAACACGTCCTTTTTTCCTTTTCTTCCCCTACCCTCCAAGTAGGAAGAACTGAAGAAACACACAGAAGAGAAAGATGGGTAAAAGTTTAGAAAAGAAAATGAAAATGAACTTAGATATATTTTGTTAGATGAGGAGAACTGATCAGTAAAAAATCTAAGGCGCGTCTCTTTCTACCCTCTCAACAAGCAGTCCAGTTTCCCTGTAATATCTAGAATATTTAAAAATAAAAGAGGAATACAGACTTCAAGGAATAGACTCCTTGGAAAAACTGGAGATAGCACACCAATAGGTAGAGAATAAAATGATTTGATTATAGAGTGGACCTAACTGCTGGTTAACACTAAGTAAAAAATAGCTGATGTGAGTTTGGTTAGTGAGTCGTGATGGTTATGGTGGATTTAGGGTGAAGTAGAAGGATGGTCTTTTCTACAGATGATGTTGGGGGCTACTGAATATCTATCTGTATAGAAAAAAAAGAAAACTGACTCGTACCTCACAGCATATAGAAAATAAGATGCAGATGGATTGTAAACCTAATTATGAAAGATACAAATATAAAGTTTAAAAAAAGAAGACTTAATTTTATGGAGTAGACCAAAAACAGAGTACATCCCTCCTTCCTCAAATACAGAACTGTCTTATCTGCCCCTCTCCTCCCTCCCCTAGGCAATTTCAGAAACAGTAAAATCAGTTATTTACACTGGGAATTTCATTAAGCCATAAAATATTATTTGAATGATTGTGAATAAATCCAACTGATCTTCATGTTCCCCTTTCATATTAAGTATTCACATTCAATTGCGTAAAAGACCTAGGTGCCCCTTCCAGTCTTTTCTTTTTTCCAAGAGTGATTCATTCACATCATTTTTTTTTTTATAAAACTAGCATTTCCTTTAAAACAGTGTTGCATGAAACAGAAGTTTTACTGTGTTATGAAGCAAAAATTCATCTAAGTGTTAAAAAATTCATGTAAGTGTTAAAAAAAGTTAAAAAGTGTTATGTCTGTATTTTTTCAGGGCAATTAAAGCATTTCAGGAGGTGCTTTATGTTGATCCCAGCTTTTGTCGAGCCAAGGAAATTCATTTACGGCTTGGGCTTATGTTCAAAGTGAACACAGACTATGAGTCTAGTTTAAAGGTAGGTTGTTGGTTTTTTCCCCAAGATACGGTGTTTCAATTTTGTGGGTTTTTTGGGGGGAGGATGGAAGGGAGTTGTTAAATGGTAGAACATTTAGAAATGTTGGAATTTATATTGGTACTTCAAAAGAAAATTTGAAAATTTAGATGAAAGGACTATTTATCAGCTGTGAACTGGAAGATATATAAGAGACATAAGGCTGAGTTTCAGAGTATAAAGTAGTTGTGATGCTAAGACATAGGTAACTAATTAGATCATTAAGCTTTTTTTTTTTTTAAAGTTTTAATTGAGGTTTATCATCAGGAAAGGGGGAGGGTTTCAATCTCAGTTTGGACATCTGAATCACTCCACTATTAGTGACTGGCAACAGTAGAGGTCAGAAGCAGCTGCTTAATAATGTTGTATCTGTGACCCCATCACTGACCATTTATTTGTATGGGTCTCACTAGAAATCTGTCTACCTCTTTCAGCAGAGCACATCTCATATCTTAAATTATAAAGTAATCTGTTCTTTGCAAGTCATTTGAACTGCTGGTTTATGAGTATAAACATTGTTGGGCAAAGTAATACATTGTTGATTAAATATTTTCCTTTCTATGGAATTTAATATTTCTCAAGTGTTTTATGTAGTTGCTTTTGCTATTTCTGCCATTCTCTTAGGTCTTACTGGGCTTTTCATGAAAATAGTACTTCCCTGCATGACAAAAGTATTGCTTTTTGAAAGGATTAGAAATTCCAGAAAAGCTTCAATTTTCGTGAATTTTTAACTATTTAGAATGGTTGCCATGTTCTGAATATCTCCACTGCAGATTGTCTTCATTCTGAAGGGTCAGGAGAGAGAGAGAGAGAGAGAATGATAAAGAATGACCTTACAGTAGGTTGTAATTTGAATTCACTAGAAAGGAACTACTGAAAAAATTTTTAAAAAACTGTATTCAGGAGTGCCTAATTGTTCTAGAGTTTTAAAATAGACAGTTTTGCAAATACTGTTTCTACCTTTCATGTGTTTATAAAGAACAGTGCTGATGGTATGAAAGAGATGCACAACTCAAAACAGTAAAATAAATAGATTGTGAAGTATTTAGATCACACAGTTGTCAAAGGTAAGTGCAGTTTCAGGAATAGACCCCAGGGCAAATGTAAGTATGTGGAGAATAAGGGATGCCTAGAAATTACCAGTTTTTCTCAAGCTTAGAGCAGCATTTCTCAAACTATATGATGGCATGTGAGTGGATTTGAAATGGAAAGTAAGTTCATATATGCCACTTTGCATATTTTGGCCTCCTCTTGGACATTCACAGTGTATAATAGCTAACAAGACTCTTAAAATGTCTTATAATACAAAATAAACTTATTTGAGCATTTTATAGAATTGTCACAATATACCTGTTATGTGCTGCAGAAGTGTTTTTGGTAGCAGTTTGGTAAACATTGCTCAGGAAATATATTTGAGTAGGAAAAAGTAATCAGATATGTCCCAAATTATGGAATGTGACTATTTCTAAGTATCAGTACAGTGGTACCTATAACAATTCTATGGATGCAAACCTCTGTTTCCATGAAGGTGGCAATATTTAAAATCTCCTTTAACCAGGGGAAACAGTGTTGGTCGGTCAGTGTTCCATGGCTATTTCAAAAGTGTTTTTGCTCACTCATGTTCAACAGAAACCTTCCTGTATATAGCTTTCATTTGCTCAGGCACAGGTAAAGGCTAACAAACCTTCAAGTCATAGCGATTTTAGCAAAACTGCCTTAAGTAAGTGCCGTCTTATTGTTTGGGGCCTTTCTTCCATTTATTTAAAATACTCAATGTCATTCTGATGTTTGTTTCATTTCAGTGAACATAGAAAAGAACTCTTCCCCATAATGAGGTTTCATTTGATTTTTATCTCAATACTGGCTTTAATTTAGGGCTTCTCTCTCCAGTATTCCTTGTCTATTTTCAGTAGAATTTTAGGCATCAACATTTTTAGTCGAAGAGGAGGTAGAGTTCAGTCATACTACTGTAGGTGCTTAGCGTTTAGTGTAAGTGAAAGTAGGAATCAGAAGGAATAGTATGCCCCTCTCCTCTTAGGTGGCCTCCAGTTTTCCTAAAGTGGACTGACTAGTATTTTAGCTTCATATGGATAGATGAGGAGCCTCTGATGACTTCCACTACATGAAGCTATTTTCTGGCACAGTGTATTGGTATAGATGCTTTGGACAGCAACTTCAGAAACTCCAAGTCAGGCTGGTTAAAATAACAGTGAAAAAGTAGTTTATGTAATGTAAAGTCCAGCCTTCAGGACTGATTGATTCCACTGATGTAAGATTTCATTAAGGATTCATTTTCTTCTCTGTTCTGTGTTGGCTTATTCTTAAGACTGGTTGCCAGGTGCAATCAAAGTGAGATGATTTCTTTTTCATATCTCATATAGAAAGGTGTTACAGAGTTGTGGTATAGGTGCTTAGTATAGTGCTGGCATATACTGAATGCTCAGCAAATGCCCGATTTACCATTTCTTAGAGAAGAAAGAGCCTGACTTCCTCTTGATTCCTTCAGGAATATTTCACTTTGCATCTCATTGACCAGAAGTAGGTCACATGGCCATCCTCATTAATTCCTCAATCAAAGATGTAGTTACTCTTAGACCAGTTATTCCCAGTTTTTGAGCAGGGCTCAATTTCCTAAGTATGCTATTTTGATCTAGTAGAAGATTGAAGGGTGGGTAAAAAGAGTATTTTAGTGTGTGGGTGGTACATACAATCTGTCCATTACAGATCAACTCTTCTCTACCTCCTTTCCCTCTGGGATAGAGGGGTATAGCGTATATAGTATGTTTTAGATGGTAAAATATTTAAATAAAATACAGTTTACTTTCGTGATAAGTTCCTTCTTTTCACCCACACATGAAATGCATCCCAGGGCCTCCTGTTTTATTTCTATCTCTGGTAAGAACTTTTCTCCCAAAATGTATTTCTGAAACAGATTCATTCTGTTTTGGTACTGTATAGACAGCTCTCAGAGCAAGCAAATTTGGTTTTAAAATTTGACCCTGCCATGAAACTATGTGACCTTGGGCAAGGTGCCCAACTTTTCCGATCCTCTTTGTGCCTGTAGAACTAGAATAACTGGACCTACTCCATAAGATTGTTAGAAAAATTGAATAATGTATATATGAAAGTATCTGAAAAATGAATGTTTTCAGCCCTTCTTTTTTCATTCTCAGTTTATCTACCATATCTAAAACTCCTCTAATTCAGGGCCAGTATAGACATTGTTTGTGAAATCCATTTTTCTTTCCTAGAATTTAAGACTCCAGTTTTTATCACTCTGCCCATCCTCAGAAATGTGAAGTTAATGCCCAGCTTACTTTTCAATCATATAGTGTTATTTTTCCATTCAATTGGCCAATTAAGATTTCATGTGTTTAGCTGAGTGGTGGAGATACCAATTCTTAATTTACTAACTAGTTTAATATTTAAAAAAATTTTTTACTATGATTTGTATTTTATTTTATTTTACTTTATAGAAGTATAGTTGATTTACAATGTTGTGTTAGTTTCTGGTGTACAGCATAGTGATTCAGTCATATATATATTCTTTTTCATTATAGGTTATTACAAGATATTGAATATAGTTCCCTATGCTAAACGTTAGGACCTTGTTATTTATTTTATATATAAGTAGTGTGTATCTGCTAATCCCAAACTCCTAATTTATCTCCTCCTCCACCCCCACCTCATCCCAATTAGTTTAATATTATCTGAACCAGAGTCCATTCCAGGGTGACATTTCTACATGATATTTTGTTGTTTTTCTTCCCTGCTTTACATAATATCTCCCCAGGTGGGATTAGTTGCCGATGTACCTCTATATAATTAATTTAGAATTTTATTTCATTACTTTTTAATGATACTAATAATTGCTTACATTTGTTACATATTTGAGACAGTATACTATCATTACCTCAATAAAAGTACACTAATTTTGACAAATAGTTTTATATTAATGCCTCTAATTTTCATATCCTGGCAGACTATTAAAATTATTTCCTTCATAGGAAGCTAATGAATGCAAAATAAGATGTAATAACATCCATATTCTTCAATCAGTTAATGCAAATGCGTCTGCTTAATTTAATGAAGATATATAAAAATTCTCCCTAATATTTACGTAAGTTTACCTGAAATATGTCAACATTAGAACTTTTTTGGATTTTTAAAGGTGGAGTAAAGAGGGTGGCTTTTTAAATGGGAACCTGTGGATAATTGGGTGGAATACCAGCATAAGTCCCCTTATAGTTTGATATTTGAAGATGATAAGTGCTGATTGAGGGGGATAATATGAAAGGGTTAGGAAGATGAGAATTACAGAGATGATTCAAAAGAAATGGGTTGAACTCAAATAAGACTTACGTGGTAGCTTGCCATTTTACCAGCTGCTTCGTGTTTCTTGAATGGATAGACAAATGAAATAGAAAAGGCTATAAAAATGATAAAACGCCTCTCATAGGGTTGGCTGGAAGCATTGAGGAAGGTAGGAAGAGGCTGGTTTTATTTGTTATCTTTTAACAGAATTTTCTTCTATACAAACTGACGATGCAGTTTTCTCCAGATTGCCCCCCCCCCCATTCACCAGTTCATTCAGCTTGTCTCCCCTCAACTATTATACCTGACATGAAACTTCTGAGTGAAATAGCATTTTCACTTTATTTTGTTTTTTAGCTTTACTCTTCTCTAGAAATTACTTCATTTCCAGGTATCTGATTTGATCTTACACCCTTTATAGGTGCAGGAATTTTATTGTTTTTTTTTAATGCTAAGATATTAAGGCAAAAGGAATAAGTAAAGGCACGATGATACATACTTCCTTTTAGAAACCACTTTTGGAATCTGTGAAATGTTCTCGTCTTTTATTATTTAACTTATTAATGTAGAATGTATAAATCATTTGTTTCGTTTAATTAAGATCGTAAGAACTCAATGTATTATATAAATACTTGCTGAGAATTTGAATACTGGCTATTTAATTTAAACTAGGCGTTAAGGCGTTCTGTAACATTTTTTTGTTGAAGCTTTAACAGCATATTTGTAATAGTTCACTTGTTTAAAGACAATGAAAGTTGCTATTGTTTCTGTATGTGTGCTCCTGCCCTATTTCCTTCATGATGCTCAATAGCTTAACTTTTCCAGATGGCATTTTGAAAATTCTAGGCTTTTAAATTGTTTTATTGAGGTATAATTTGACATATAACTTTGAGTTGGTTTAAGGTGTATATAACGTGTTGATGTGAGACATTGATGTATTACAATATGATCATCTCCATAGCGTTAGCTAACACCTTTACCATGTCACATAGTTATCTGTGTTTTTGTATGTGTGAGAATAACTAAGATGTAGTCTCTTAGCAGCTTTGAAGTTTATAATGCAGTGTTGTGGGTTGTAACTTCTATGCTGTGCATTAGATCAGCTATCTACTGGTTTCAAATTTGTACCTTTAAACATCACCGCCCCAGTTCCCACATTGGCAGTGGAACTTGGTTTCACCTGAGTGTAATGTCCCTGTTCCTTTTGGCAGAGGATGGTCATTGCTGTTGATTTTGTCTTCTGTCCACTTTCCCTTTCCCTTATTTATAGACAAAAATCTTTCCCCTGCTCTTTCCCTTTTCTACTATTCAACAACTTACACTGTACTTTTTAATGTTTCCTAGATATTATTATCTGGTATGAGGTGATTTGCTAATTGGTTTGTCTAGCCACTTAATAATGCCTTCTCCTCTTCACTCTGCCTGCCCAGTTTTGTTTTTTGCGTTTGATATTTCTGCCCTGAGTTCTATTACATACCTTCAAGTGTGAAGTAGTGTAAGTGGCTCAAGTACTTCAGCTCCTGAAGTATATGTTTGTAACAAAGGACACGACTACTCATAGATATGCAGTATCTCTAGTATCACATTTTTTTTCTAAAATGTTTGTTCCAAAACAACATTTGATAGTGCAGATTGTTGCATTATCTCCTTTATAAAATATATATTGTGTTCACTTTGTTATTTGTGTACACATCAGTCTTATTTTGACATGAACACAAATTGTACACTAGATTTAAAGAACTTGGAAATTAAGTCAGTCCATATTCTGATGATATATGTGCACAGATTAGACACATACTAGAACCAGTGTTTTAAAATTTCTAATCAGTTGCATACCTGTAAAATTTTATAAAACGTGATAGGAATGAGGAATTGGGAGACTAGGTAGGACACAGTTACAGGAAGAAAGATGAGCAAGATATGTAGAATAAATGGGTTCTCATAGGATGGATGGATGGATAAAAGGCATATATCCTAGAGATTCTGAGGAGTTAATAAAGGAGTTAATTTATTAATGGATTCAACGTGAGTAGAGATTCCCCACTTACTGGCTTGAATCACTTTTCTTTTAACTAAAAGTAGAGGATAAAGTAGCAGCAGGTTTTTAGGATTGGATTCCAAGCCTCTGAATGGAGGTGGGTCATTTGGGAATATATCAAGTTGGAGGTACCTGAGGGATAGCAGACGTTGTAGACAAATATAAGTCAAGAGCCTAAAAGAAGGAGTGGAAATATAATTCTTAACATCTTCAGTATGGAGTGTCTTCTGTCTTACTTTTTTGTTAGAGGAATTTTAGGAAGAGACCAGGTTGTTAAACTTCAAAGAAGGAGCCTCTTTTTTGAGTGAAGATTGCCAGGATCCATTAGCTATTAGTCATTGGTGCAGTAAAGTCCCTTCTCGAAACTGTTGTAATAATCTTGTATTACAAAGAGAATTGGAAGAACTGAGTTTGAGGGCTTTGAGAGAACCTCAGTCAGATCACCTTGGCCAGGCAGTGTGACTCACAAATTTACCAAAACTTACAAATTTTAGTTCTGTATCGTATTTTCAGAGACCAAATCCCTGAAGTAAGTATCATCTCATCCGAAGACATTTCTATAGTTTCATTCATTTATCAGATACTATTAGTCTTAAATCATACTTTCAGAATTGTGACAATCTGTAACAATGAAAATGAAAAAAGAATTTGCCTTTGACTTGCAAGAGTACCTGACAGACTTTCCCTTTTCTCACTTAAATGGTCCATAAAACCCTGTTTCATAATGTAAACTTGTTTCCTCAGCCTGAAGGACCTCTTTTCTTCTCTCATCTATATCTTTTGGATGCCATTATGGAATTGTCTTTGAAACTTCTATTAGAGCATTAATTTCAGTGAGCCTTTTATTGAATTTTGTAGAAGCATAGCCATATCAGAGTGCATGACATAGAGTAAAAGCTGGTTGCCAACAGTTTATTCCCCTGTCTGCTTTACTTGAATATAGACAGAAGTATTGACTACACATACCTTGTCTCCAGAATCTTGAAGTAAGGCTTTTTGGGGGTAAGCACACAATTTACAAAGTTTAAAGAGTGGCATTTAACCCCAGCTGTGTTGGAATAATTTGTAGAAGCTTTTATCTGGTTCAGAGGATGTCATCCCCAACCCACTGAATCAGAACATCCAAGACTGGAAATGGAATCCAAACATTGCTCCAAATTAATAATTTATCTATACAGTCGTAATTTGTTGATTATGAAAAGTTATCTCAGTGCTTGTCTTCAGGATTGGGAATACAGTTGGAGGGTTCTACAACTGAAAAAATCTGTCAGATAATCACAGACTATACAGCTGGAAGTAAAACACTTTTTTTTTCATTTTTCAGTTTTATTAGGTAGAACTGTTAAAGTTTGACTGCACATATACAATATATTGCATGTAAATACATATACACAATATACTGCACATATTTTAAAAAATTTACATATATGTACTGTTCATTGTTTCTAAGAGCGTTTAGAGCTTTAACTTTTTAAACTTAAATAGTTATCAAAAGAATAAAGCCAACCACAAAATAAGAATTAATTCAAAAAGATATACGTACCACTTTTAACAGCAACGTTATTTATAATTGCCAGGATATGGAAGCATCCTAAATGCATATCAATAGATGAATGCATAAAGAAGATGTAGCATATATATGTAATGGAATATTACTCACCCATAAGAAAGAGATACTTTGCCATTTGCAGCCCTTCACTTTTTTTTTTCCTTTTCACTTCAAAAACCAGAATTTTATAACTGGCATAAACATTACCATTGCATCAAAAACAACAAAACACCTAGAAATAAACCTAACCAAGGAGGCTACCCATACTCTGAAAACTGTAAAACATTGATAAAGAAAATTGAAGATGACACAAAGAAATGGGAAGATATCTTGTGCTCTTGGGTTGGAAGAATCAACAGTATCAAAATGGCCGTACTACCCAAAGCAATGCACAGATCTAATGCAACCCCTGTCAAAATACTCATGACATTTTTCACAGAACTGGAATAAACAATTCCAAAATTTATATGGAACTGTAAAAGACCCCAAACTGGCAAAGAAATCTTTTGTAGGGCTCCCTCCTCTTTCTTCTTTTTGTTCTCTTTTCTTATGGTTTGATAACTAGAGAAGTTCCTTTAACATTTGTTGTAAAGCTGGTTTGGTGGTGCTGAATTCTTTTAGCTTTTGTTTATCTGTGAAGCTTTTGATTTCTCTATCAAATCTGAACGAGAGCCTTGCTGTGGATAGAGTATTGTTGGTTGTAAGTTTTCCCCTTTCACCGCTTAAAATATATCCTGTCACTCCCTTCTGGCCTGTAGAGTTTCTGCTGAAAAATCAGCTGATAGGCTTATGGGAGTTCCCTTGTATGTTGTTTGTTGCTTTTCTCTTGCTAATTTTAATATTTTCCCCATATCCTTAATTTTTGTCAATTTGATGACTATGTTCCTTAGTGTGTTCCTCTTTGGGTTGATCCTGTGTGGAACTCTCTGCTCTTCCTGGACTTGGGTGACTATTTCCTTTCCCAAGTTGGGGAAGTTTTGGGTTATTATCTCTTCAAATATTTTTTCAGGGCCTTTCTTTCTCTCTTCTCTTTCTGGGACCCCTATGATGTGAATATTAATGAGCTTCATGTTGTCCCAGAGTTTTCTCTTAAAACTACCCTCATTCCTTTTCATTCTTTTTTCTGTTCTGCAGTAGTGATTTCCACTAATCTGTCTTCTAGCTTACTGATCTATTCTTCTGCCTCATTTAGTCTATTATTGGTTCCTTCTAGTGTGTTATTCATTTCAGTGATTTTATTCTTTAACTCTGGATATTCTTTATATTTTCCAACTCTTTGCTAAAAACTTCTCTCTGTGCATCTATACTCCTCTTGAGTTCTCTGAACATCTTGGCCATCATCACTTTAAACTGTTTCTCAGATAAATTGCCTATCTCCTCCTCACTTATTTCTTCTGGGATTTTATCTTGTGCCTTGGCCTGGGAGATATTCCTCTGCTGCCTCATTTTGTCTATCTTTCTATTTCTATTTTTAGGTAGGTTAATTACGTTTCTTGACCTTGGAGAGGTGGCCCTCTGTGAGAGATGTCCTATGCGTTCCGGCAGTGCACTCCTCTCTGGTCACCCAAGGGCCAGGGTCCAGCAGGTCCTAGTGTAGAGTCTGGCCTGTGTTTGTGGATTTCTTTCACAGGCTTTGAGATTGTTGTTTTCTTATTTCTGATATCTGCCCCCTGGTGGATGAGGCTGGCAGGAGGGGTTGATGCCTGCGCACTGCTGGGTGAAGCTTGGTCCTGGACCTCTGGTGGGTAGGGTCATATCTAAAGGTGTTTGTGGCTTAGAAGTCAGCTGATGGGTGGGGCTGTATTCCTACCCAGTATGTTGTTTGGCCTGAGGCTTCCCTACAGGCTGTTGGGTGGGGCTCGGTCTTGGTGCTAATGATCCTGTCAAGACTCCAGCCTCTAGGAAAGCTCATGTAGATGAACACTCCTGAAGTGTCTGCTGCTAGCTTTTATGTCCCCTGGGTGAGCTGCAGCTGGCCCCTATGTCTCCAGGAGACCTTCCAAAACCAGCAGGCAGGTCTGGGCCAGGTTCCTATGAAATCACTGCCTCTGCCCTTGGACCTGGTGCATGTGAGATTCTGTGTACACTTTCCAAGAGAGTGAAGTCTCTGTTTCCCCTAGTCCTGTGGGGCTCCTGGAGCTAAGCCCAGCTGGCCTTCACAACCAGGTGTCCTGGGGTCTCCTCCTCCTCCCAGTGCCGGAGCCCCAGGCTGGGAAGCCTGACGTGCGGTTCTCACTCCTGTGGGAGGGCCTCTGAGACTTAGACTTCAGCTTCTGGATCGCCCCCATCTGGGGGATATGGGGCCCTATTATATTGCAAGCATGCCCCTCCTAGTGTCCTGCTGTGGTTCCCCAGTTAAAGAAAATCTTTTTTGTTACGTTCTAGTCTTTTTTTTTTTTTTTTTTTTTTTTTTTTTGATGGTTGTTAGCAGTCGGTTGTGGTTTTGTTGTAGTCAGTAGGAGAGGTGAGCTCGTGGTCCTACCACTCCACTATCTTGACCGGAAATCAGCTAGAAGTAAAACACTTTAAAGGGAAATAAAGTCTTGAAACTTCAGTCTTACATGTTAATTAGATCAACATAGGTCACCCCCCCACCCAGAGATACCGAGTTCCTTATTCTACATAAAGCAAAATATTACAAAGTTATTTTGAAATACTGAGCAAGCCAAAAGCTTTTAAACAGAAAGTGACTTTGATAAGATGTCAATAGAAATGATAATGAATCGAACCTTGTGTTAAATTGGATCAGAAGTGCTCTATTAAAAGAAAATCACTATAACATTTAAAAAAATGTCTAGGTAAATCTTCTTGGAAATTAATTTTCTGTAGAATGCTTTCTGCCTTGAGGTTTGTATGTAGTCTTTGAACTGTAGAAGCTTCTGCTGTGTAGTAACTATTTCACACAGAGTAGTCTGTTTCAGTATTGTAATATTTCGGTGTGAGGTACAGATATTTCCTAGCTCTTTCTGTTGGTTGGTTGCACAGGTGGGTACTAGATATTTTACCACGGCATTTTCAGGTTTGGGGGCTGATTATTATAAATGATAGCTGTTTCTTCTGATTTATATGTTAATAGGTACATCTGTTTTGCATCTGATGTAGATACTAAAAATGAAACTGTGAGGTCATGCCATCCCACCCCAGTCCCTCATCTCCCTTTAGTTTACTGAAAGGCTATCGGTGGTTTTCTTTATGTGATGTGGTTTTGTGTGGCCAATAATCTTAGTTTCTTATACTTAGTAATTATTTTTCTAAGTTCTTTCATTCTCACATGCCTGTTTTTGAATATGTACTCTTTTGCTGAGTTAATTTTTCTATATCATTCCTATTTGGAAATGTTTAATATTTCATGATGTTGTGGGCTTGAAATGGTACATCAGTGAGTTCATTGCTACTTTTAAGTAATTATATAAAACATGATCCCAAACTACTTCCGCCAGGTTTCATTGCAGAACTTTGCATATTGATAGATGAAATGTAGGCTGGGCAATGCCAGTTATGCATCTCTCTGCTCTTTGTGGGATTTCAGTGTAAGAGTAAAACTAAAATACTGCCATCTCGAAGGATGTTTCTTTGCAGGTCAGCTTATATCCTTTGGCTCACTTAGGAAAGGTCTGTCTTCTCTTATCTAAATATTAATTTATGCTGGCAGGCTAGAGTAGAGTTAGAAATGTAGTACAGCCCAAGTGTGTGGCTGCTGTGCTGCTCTTTTTTGTTGGGAGGAAAACAATTGGCTATAAAGCATGCTTTGCTTTCCTAGTACTCACTTTTTAAAATAGCCTGTTTTCTATTGCTATGGTAGCACCCTACTAAAAGGATGTTTGAGGACACACAGTCTGCTTAGTAGGCCAGGGGAAAATAAAAGCAGTTTTTTTTTTTTAAAGCAGTTCTTGAAGTGTTCAGTTGTTGGATTTTTTTTTTCATTCAGTCAACCTCGGCAAATAACTTTTCACTTTTGTTTTGTTGATCACTGTGTCCCTAGTATCTGTTGTCTTAAAGACATTATAGTGTCTTAAGAAATATTTGTTGAATGGATTATATATTTAATATTTCAAAGTCATAATTATTTTGTTAGTAGCTTGCCCATTCAGAATATTACAGCTCTTAAATATTAAGAGTAATGCGAACGTGCACATAACAGACATTCGTGAATGAAGATGGTAGCTACTGGTTCACACCAAATGACGCCTTTCTTCCATCCTAACACCGGGTAGCTGACATTAGTTTATTTTTGTTAATTGAGGCTTCTAGTTGACCAAATACAATTTTGTTGATTCTGTGTTGAAAATACAGTACTAAAGGCTTGCTGATGATTATTTCTCTTGCTAAAGAAAGTTCCTTTTGGGCTTATACCTAGAAGTTGTCACTGTGCATATCAATTTTCAGTTTGTCCAGCATTCTTCAGACATTTGGATTGTGACTAAGGATGAGCTTATTGTGGTCAATTTTTAGAAAACGGTTTGTGCTTTGGCTTTTAATTTCTTTTAATGGAAGAAAATTGTGGTGACTTGGAAAATTTGAACATACATTTCTAAAAATGTTTTTGAGAAGAGTTCAAAGGGTTTTACTTTTTTTAATCTTAAAAGATTTTACACCAACTCTAGTACTTGTTCACCTTCTCTTAATTAGTTTATACAGCAGGTTTAATGTTGATAAACTAGATGCCAAATGTCACCCAGTGTTCTTGATGATAATTTGCATTTATCTTAAAAGATGAGTGTTACACATTGAATTTGACATGGTTTTTTGGGAGGGGGCAGGCTTATGTGATATTATTACAAGTGGATGCTATAAATTATTAGTGGTTTAATATTGCCTACATGTATAATAGCATACACATTATAAAAGGATAATTATACTTCAAGATCAACAGTGGCTATAAGTACAGTGATTATTGGAAGAGTCAGTAAGGTCAGATAGTTTTACCCTTTATGATAATTCTCATAGTCTTATTTTGTTTGTTTTTAAAATTTACTCCTCATTTTGGGATAAGCAGTGGTTTTCTGACATTAATACCATTAAACTTTTACTTCAAGTTTTTAAAATAATGTTTTCTATTTGAAATATTTTACAACTAATACTTCCTATTTACTCAAAGACTTAAAAAAAGATTTTTTTCCATATAAACAAAAATGTACATAGGATAACTTGATATCATGTTAATTCTTCCCCCAATTCTCCATTCTCAACTGAAGAAAATAATACAGCAGCCTGTTTGTCAGCAGTGTATGTTCAAGGTAGTTCTAGTATGTTTTATTTGCATGGCACGGTTTCACTATTATGTGAGACCTTACATACCTGAAAATTATTTTAAAATACATTTATATGACTGAATTTAGTGCATTAATTTTCTCACTCTCTTCTTGCAGCATTTTCAGTTAGCTTTGGTTGACTGTAATCCCTGCACTTTGTCCAATGCTGAAAGTAAGTATTGTTAACCACCATAGTTTTCTACATGTAGTCAGATCACTTCGTGGCAAATAATAGTAATAATAATAATAATAGTCATAAATCCTGTACAATTTTTTCCCCCTAGAATTGTTGAATCTAACTGTATTGGTTGCCATGGCTACTTATACAAGTGGAACATGTGAGACCAGTTATTGTGAACAGCCTGTGTCTAAAATAGATATGCCGGTGAACTGGGTTGAATTAAAATTATCTGTGCTAGTGAACAAGATTGATTATTTGTGTATTAATTATATTGTAGAAGACTTTGGGTGATTAAAAACAGGATTTGTCAGTCTTTTAGGAAAAATGAATATACAGAGATTCGTATGTGATAGCTCAGTGATTCCTGCTTTGTGGTATTAAAGTTATTGGTAATTATCAAGATATACTTTGACTTTTTATTATAGTTTTAAGCATCATGCATAGTTTAAGGTGACATTTTTCTTTTTTTTTTGCCTCTTTCAGTTTTATTAGGTAGAATTATTACAGTTCGACTGCACATACACATTATATTGCATGTAAATACATATATACAGTATACTGCACATTTTTTTAGTTTGCATATATGTGCTAATTATTGTTTCTAAGAACAGATTAGAGCTTTAGCTTTTTAAACTTACATAGTTATCAAAGGAATAAAGCCAATTGGGTGTGTTTATCAATAAGTATGTGTTGACATATTTACTTAGCGTACTTTAAGATAGCCAATAAAAGTTAAAGAATATTCATTAAGTTCAAGCTGGATTTCTTTAAAACTTTCTCTCTTGAACATTAAAAATTTTAATTAGAGTGTACGAAAAATTAAATCATCATTCATGAAAATTTTAGACCGATACAAGGATTCTAGGTTTTAGAAAGTCAGTGTTTTGCTATAAGTGACTTCATTTTTTAACCATACAGAAGGATGTTGGCTGTAGTCTCAGTTTTAAAAATGCCTAAAAATGCCTGAGGCAGTGCAAGAGCTGTAGGAAATTTAAATATAATTTGTATACATTAATTAAGACGTAGTGTGGATTAAATCATCATCTAGACCAGACTCATTATCTCATAATTCTACTAAATGCAGTTTTCTGAAGAAACATAAAAGATTTCTGTTTTCTCTGAATGAAACTCAGTATTTAGTACTGATCAGTGTATTTGCAGAATAAATGGTGGGAAGGTAATAAATGCAGCAATATTTATTTCTAAGATGAGGTTAAATTAGAAAAAGAATTTAACTCACTGATATATTAATTTATAAAGTTAATTTTTTATACTTTTTCCTTAATTATATATCCAGGTTATATAAACCATCTAAAATATAGACCCTTAAAATCTTTTTAAAATTAATTTATGGGAATAGGAAGATGACTTCTTTTCTTTTTTTTTTCTTTTTCTTTTTTCTTTTTTGAAGACAGCTTATTTTCATTTGATTATATCTAGTGCTTTAAAACTAACTTTCATATCTACTTGTCAGTTTGAATGATAACTTTTGAGAGACATTTCATAAATGTGAAACTAAGTATTTTGGTAAGTCCTCATTTTACTCTGTTGAGGTTGTCTCACTTGAAGAACATTGCTCTTGAGAGGAAAACACCTGTGTAGCATGAGTACCACAGGAGAGATACTTGCGTGTCGAATTTGAAGAGGACAGTTTGAATAACGATGAATACATTTTCGAGCTTACTCCACCTCTCTTTCTGTTAGTTATTGAGAAGGGAAATAGGAGGGAGGGTGATCAATGTCCTGTTTTGCCCAGGACTGAGGAGTTTCCCACAGACTCAGAACTTTGAGTGCTAGAAGGTTGGTCTCTCTAATGGAAGGCTGTGTGCTTTATTTAGAGACATTAGGCCATTATTGTTCAGTTGATTTGGGTAGTTTATTTTAGACAGCCTACATAACTGCTTGATAACCACGATAATAATGGCTGATGTCTCAGAGAGCACTAACAAATACAGACTACTTACTTTGAGCTAAACGTTATTACTGTTTTAAGCACCAAGCTCTTTATTATCTTTGTAAAACTTATTTCTCTTTGAATTTTTTTATATCATTACCTGCTTGTATATGCCATAGACCTTAACTATTTCTTGAAATCTTCCGTGTTACTTTGTGGTACTACAAAGGTCAGAAGATGATAGAAAGTAAAGTGGGCTTTTAAAAAAAGTCTCTGAGATATTTCTATTTTATGGCACAGTTCATGTATGCAGTTAAAATAAGTAGATACACTTACTGCTTCTGAAGCTGTTTTAGAGGGGTTAATTACAGTTTGTGTTTTGAAAAGTAGAATCATGGTGATGTGAGACTTCTCATTTATGGTTGACCCTTGGGGTAAAATTGTTTCTTCTAGATTTAATTAATTCTGTTAATTCTAAAAATAATGTATTAATTTCTGAATAAAGTTTGATTTCAGAACATTTTATGGCAATATTTGTTAAAAATTTCTACCTCCAATTGAGACTTGCCAAGTGGAGGTTTTTTTCTTAGTTGTACAGTTATGTTCCACTTTGAAGAGGACCTTAAAAAATTTAAATATAAATTGGTTTTCACACCACAAAAGATGGCACTGGATTTAGTAACTTTTAGGATAGGAAGGCCCTTGACACAGGAGGAACTAGGACTGAGCCTGGAGGAAGTTTGAGATGGTAGTAGAATGCCAGCTAGCTGCCGATCTTCTCTTCCATGTCACCTTTATTAGAGGAATAAGAAGATTGGGGGAAATGGGCACAGATTTTCCATCTCTTCTTCATTCTCTTGACCTGTAATCCCATCTCTCTCTAATGATGTAGTGAGGTGAGATTTGGACAGGAACACTCAAGTCGAGAGCTGTGTTAGAAAGGTGGAGTAGGGAATAAGGATACCCCTCAACAAGTGTAGGTAAAGGGGACGTTTATACACATAGAACTTGTATTACTATTATTTTTATGTGCTTTTCACAAAGAGCTAATTTTCATCTTTTAAAGGTGATGTTTTTTATTTTGTCTCATCTCTGATTAGTTAACATGTGATATTTAACAATTACATAATGGAGAGAGCAATACTTTACTTTTGATCCAAAAATGTTGTTTGATTTTAAAGTTCATTATATATTTTGTTTTGCTCTTTATGCTTATTTAGTTCAGCTGTTCCCAGGTGCTAGTCTAGAATCCCTTGCAGAACTGAAAAAAGGCACCTTTCCAGGCCTTGCCCCAGGCTTACTGAATGTTACGGTTGAATTTTACAGTTAATGAGAGTCAGTGAGAGAGTTAGTCTATGATACCAATGAGAAATTGATGACAGCTGTGAACCTTGTATTTGAAGATCCACATATATATTATGCATATAATTTTGAAAGGCTCCCAGACTCCTTGAAATCCAACTATGAAATCTAGGTAGAGAGAACATTAAAAAAAAGAGATTTGTCATTGAAGGATGAAAATCATAGTATTTAAGTAAGCTAGAACCCTCTTTTGATTCCTGGTTCATTGTTGCTTTTGTTGAGTCATTTATAACCTGGTGGTGCAGTATCAAGAACAGTTGAAAATAAAAGCTGAAATACATACATTTTAATTTTATTTTTAAGAGGTACTTGTTAATATTGGGACTGTTTACTGTTCTTGCCTTCTAAGTAGTTTGACTTTTAATAATTCTGAAGAACTGATAGAGAAATGCAACTTATTTCCCCTGTGTGTTATTACTCGTGTCATCCTGGTCTTTGACTTCTTTATAAATGTTGGTATGGAATATGGTGTAAGGAAAAAATTAGAGTTTTTGTTTTAATATGCTTTTTAAAAATCAAATACTGACTTTACTATATTTTTTGACTTGGAACTCATTTTTTAAATACCATGTTTTGAAATTATAGATTATAAGGGATTTTTTACTTGCTTAATGTTGCCATTTTGAACTTTGTAAGATGTATGCTCACTTGCTATAGATTTTAATGTTATTTTTAATAATTAACATTGACAAAAATTGATAACAGTGAATACATGTGGTTTCTTGTCATGTTCGTGTATGTTTGTGTATTCTGTTTTATTAAAAAATAAAGTTATGTTCTGCTATTACTTAAATCTATGTAGTATAGATCATACTTACGTTTTACATTTTATATTCTTAATTACTTTACCCAAACACTGCTGTACTGTTATTGATATTTGCTTTCCATCATCTTTACAGTTCAATTTCACATTGCCCACTTATATGAAACCCAGGTACGTGTTTTAATTTACTTTACTTAAACAAAAATGATCACCCAGATCATTTTAAGTGAAGTCAGACAATTTAATGGAGTCTGGGCATTGCCTCTTATATACATTTTATAGTCGTTAAATGTGGTCAAGATTTTGCTTTAGTGTTAAAGTTATTAGAGTTCTTGTTGTGTACAAAGAAGTTTCATTCAACATGATTTGCCTGTAAACTTGAACTGTCTGCAGGGTTAAATGGCTGTATTTAAGATTTCTCTTTTTTGATGTGAAATGCCTGGTTTTCTTTTCAAAATATTTATAGATGGTTGTTATAGTGCATTGTTTTTAGTTACACTTATCCTTAAGATTGACGTATTCCTTCTACATGTCACCATTTGAAAGGCATATTTGTCACTTCTTGATGTCATTACCACTACTTTTATGGCTGCTATGTTTTAAAAACTTCCAGACTTTTAATTTTAGAACATTTTATGTTTGTCAGATTTTGCTTAGTTGTATGATAAAAGATATAACACATAGACATTTACTCTAAGTAGGCAGTGGTATGGAAAATCAGGTGTAAGTTGGTGTGAGACTAAAAATCATAGTTTATTCAAAACAGAAAGTTTATAACAACTTTTTAGTAAAAAAAATACTGTTATATTTGTACATAATTTCTAAGGTCTGTTTTGTTTCAGAGCCACCACGGGGTGGTCTTAAAAATTAATATTTAATTCCTGGACTCTTCCATCTGGCCCCCCATCCCCACCCCAAACACACAGAAGCGTGCTCACATGTCCACTGAATCAGAATTGATGCACACTCAGGTTTGGATTCTCTACTAATCTAGGGATTTTATGCACATTGAGAGGATGCACATGAGAATTACATGCATGCTGTGGATCAGAATCTTTACCTGCCAGTGCTAGTCCCAGCCTCCTGCCAAGTCCTGAATTTTGCCAAATCAATAAAGACCCCAGGGTGAAAGCAGCTACAGAAATGAGCTTCTTCTCCAGAGTTCCTTCCCTGGGGCCTTAGCTCCTTCTGTTTTTGTTACCTCGGGAGCTTTTTGCTACCTTCGAAAGGATGCTCAGATTTTTTTCCCCCCAGCTTTTCTAGTTCTTGGTGAGATTCCCTGGTCTGTCATTAGGTAAAGCAGAAGTTCTCTCATCTTTCTTTTTGATGAGTGCGATTCTATTTGATTACTTTATTCAACTGCTTAAAAATACATTCCATTGTTTTCTGGCTTTCGTTGTTTCTGATGAGAAGTTGTCTGTTGGTGTTAATTTTTTTTGACCTTGTGAAGGTAATGTGGGAATGAGGCCCTCCACCCACTGATGCTTTCATTTGGTAAATTTTAGTGCCTATTAAGATTAAACAAAACAAAAAGAACAAAATTCATACTAGGCAGAGTATATAATTATTAGATGACAGGAAGATGATACTAAATATATGAAAGAATTGAAGAAATCTCTACTCCAGTGCTTATAACAAGTGTTTTTATTTTCAGGTGAAATTTTAAGGAAAACAAAAAGGCTTACCTACCTGTCTATAGAAAGTTACTTTTCATAGTTTAGCTGATTCATATCAAGATACCTTATTTATGAATAAATAGTTTTAAAGTAGTCATATGTGGTTAGTGACTACTGCTAGGTAACCAGATAGTTCAAGGGAAGTTTCTTTATATAGGGAGAAGTCTTCCTGCTAATGTAGAAAGAATTCAGTATCATTTCACAAACCCTGAGAGCCCTGTCCCTGTATTGCCTTCACAGAATTAAATCACAAGAACATAATTAAAAGTAAAAAATGATGGGACACTTTTTAAACTAGAATGGTTAAGGAAGGCCCCTCTGAGCAGGAGATGTTTGAGTTGAGTCCTGAATAGAGAGGAGCCAGTAATATTATCAGTTGGGGCTGATGGTGTGTGTGTGTGTGTGTTGCTGGGTCATTCTGATAAAGAGGTGTTTGTGGTATTGAGCTTAAAATATTTGAAAGACAAAAAGGAGGCCTTTTGTAGAGATGGGGGTACAGGGTACGGGGGTAAATTTGATCATGCATTTAGGTTTGGGTTATTTTATTTTTCAGCTTTATTGATATATAATTGACAGTTGAAATTACAAGATTTAAAGTGTACAGTGTGATGATTTGATATGTGTATGGTTCCCCCTTCCCCTGAGTTAATTAACACATGCATCACCTCACATCTTTGTACCACCACCCCTTTGGGGGAGGAGGGTGAGAACATTTAAGTTTAATTCTCGTAGCAAATATCAGTTGTACAATACAGTGTTATCAACTATAGTTTCGATATTGTACATTAGATCATTAGACCCTACTCATAACTGAAAGTTTGTGTCCTTTTACCAACCTCTCCCTAAACTTCTTCCACCCTGTCCCCTGGTAGCCACTTTTCTACTCTTCCTTTGAGTTAAATCACCATCATCACCCCACCCCACCCCTCCTTTTTTTTTTTTTTAAGAATCCACGTATAAGTGATGCCATATATTATTTGTCTTTCTTGGTCTGGTTTATTTCACTTAGCGTAATGCCCTCCAGGTTTATACATGTTGTCACAAATGACAGGATTTCCTTCTTTTTTAAGGCTGAAATACTATTCCATTGTATTTATATACCACATTTTCTTGATCCATCTGCAGACAGACACTTAGGTTGTTCCTATACTTGGCTCTTGTGAATAATGCTGCAGTGAACATGAGAGTACAGATATCTCTTCAAGATAATGGTTTTGTTTCCCTTGGAAATATACCCAGAAGTGGGATTGCTAGATCATATGGTGGTTCTATTTATGTTTGGGTAATTATAATGAGAGGTCATGTCATCTCCCCCACACCCATTCTTAGATTTAAAAAATTAGATTCTCATAGGTCTCTATGTATGTTATCATATCATTTCTGAATGTCATATCAACACTATTTTGTTTCTCTGTATAATGTCATATCTCCAAGCAAATATGAATTATTCTTGGATATTTATATCCATAATTTAACTTACCTTTCCCATTTTGTTAGCTGAGACCTCCATAACCATTTTTTTTCTAATAGTAAATAGAATTAACTGGCCTTCATTTCTTTTTCTTGATTTTGATGAAATAACTTGGAATAGTTCACCATCTAAATTCTTAATAGCCTTCAAAGATACAAGATTTCTTCCTTTTAATTTTGTTATTACAGTGTTACTTATTTTTGCATAGATAATCCAAAATGAAAGTGTCTGAAAGAATACACAGTGAAGTATCCTCCTCCCTCCTTTTCCCTAGCCACCTGTTCCCCTCCCATAAGCCACCAACCACTGTTACTAGTGTTTTTTGTATCCTTCCAGAGAAACTCAGCATATACATAAGCAAATCCATATATATACATATTTGCCCATGTTTATGTATGTTCTTTCTTGATCTTGCTTATTAAATTGTTTTTTTTTAACCAAGTATTATATTTTGGAAACTATTCCCTGTCTGTACACATAGAGCTGTGTTATATCCCTTTGCAGAGATGTACTGTAACTAATTTAACTATTCTTCCTTGAGGGATAGTTATAAATAATGTTATTATAGATAAAACTATTGATAAAAATTATTGGTTTCATTTTTAGCATTGTCTTCCAACTATCCAGCAGTAGTTTATTACTGAAACAATGTAGACTGGTTTCATTTATGTGTATTATACAAGTCCAACAGTTCTAAAAAAAGAAAAATAAATTCCAACTGACATTTAAAGATGCAGTAACTATGTCATGATTACATAGGGTTTAGTCCATGAATTCAAGGTTAGTTCAATGTAAGCAAATCTGTTAAGAAAACAAACAGAAATCAATGTAGGGAAAATATATTGTGAGGAAGGAGGAAGAATTTTTTTAAAAGAAATAATAGTGTGAAAAGGAGAGAAAACCAGTAGATCTAAGTAACAGGTCAAAACCTTAGTATTCTGAAAAAATTAACAAAATAAATAAACCACAAGCTAAATTGATCAAGGGTATAAATGAAAGATAAAGCACAGATACACAAAATAAGGTAATGATGGAAACAGAAGAAATTAGAACAATCATATAAGACTATTTAGCAGACCTCTATGCAAATGAATTTGAAAACTTAAACGAAATGGACTATTTCCCAGGAAAATACAGATTAGCAAAATTGACCTCATTAGAGTTAGAAAAGTTATAAAAATCCAATTTTCATAAACAGAAATAGAGAAAACTAAGTAATGCCTTATAGAAAGTACCATGCCCAGATAGCTTTACAGGGGAATTCCACCAAGCCTTTAAAGACCAGATAATTCTAATGCTCTATAGATTGTCCCAGAGCATTGGAAATGAAGAAAAACTTTCTCATTTCTTTTTCTTTTTTTGAGGGGAGTCGGGGGCTTATAACAGCTTTTAATCTGACCTTGAGACACATATGTGTTTGGTAATAATTAAAGTCCTTTCTGCACTTATTGATTCTATAGCATATTTTAAACATAAAATGGAAACAAAAATCTCTGATTCTAAAAATTAACTATAGGCTAGAGTGCTTTGATATCTTCTTTTTTTAAATTGTAAAATATATGTGACGTAAATTAAGTACATTCACATTATTGAACAACTGTTCATCTCCAGAACTTTCTTATCAGCCCAGGCTGAAACTCTCTACCCATTAAACAATAACTTCTCATTCTCCCTTTCCCCAGCCCCTGGCAGCCACTATTCCACTTCCTGTGTCTATGAGTTTGGCTACCCTAGGTACCTCACATAAGTAGAATGATACAGTATTTGTCTTTTTGTGTCTGGCTTATTTCACTTAGCATAATATCTTTAAGGTTTGTACATATTGTAGCATGTGTCAGAATTTCATTCCTGTTTTAAGGCCAAATTAGTATTTCATTGTATGTACACACCACATTTGGTTTATCCATTCATCTATCAGTGGACATTCATGTATCTTCCACCTTTTGGCTATTGTGAATAATGCTGCTATGAATACGAGTGTGCAAATAACTGTTTTTGTCCCAGCTTTCAATTTTTGTTTTTTGGATATATACCTAGAAGTAGAATTACTGGTCATATGGTAATTCTGTGTTAAAATTTTTGTGAAACTGTCATACTGTTTCCCCCCTATTCGTTTTTGAACTAAGTCTAACACTGATACCTAAGCCTGATAAAGACAGTACAAAAAAGAATTAGTATACAGACCAGTATCACTGACGAAGATGGGTGTAAAAATACTAAATAAAATATTAGCAAACAAAATCTGTTACCTCACTAAGCAAATAATATACTAAGACCATTCTGGGCATACAAGGTTGATTGAATATTAGGAAAGCTATTAATATCATGCAGCATAATAATAGAGCTAAAGGTAAAAGCAAATCATTATCACCATAGATGCTGAAGAAGCCTTTGTTAAATTCAGTACCCATTCCCGATTAAAAATACTGTTGGAGATAGGAATTAAGGGTTACTTTCCTATCTTGAGAAAATTCATGTACTTTTACTTCCAAAGCCAGGATTTTACTTAAGGAGAAACACTAGCGACATTTTCACAAAAATCAGCAGCAGGGCAAAGATGCCCACTATCTTTATTACTCCTAATGATTGTACTATAGGTATTAGCCAATGCAGTTAGAAAAGAGAAATAAATTAGAGGCATAAATTAACATACAGAAATTAAAAGTCTTCAACAACAATAATGAGCATGATGTTAGAAAAAATTCCCATTTTTTTTCTAGTTAAGTAATTAAATACTTAACAATAAACTTAAAAGATACTGTGACTCAACAGTATAAAGATGTTGATTCTCTCTAGGTTAATTTATAAATGTAATGGAACATCAGTAGAAAATACTAATAGACTTCTTAAGGGAATTATGTAAGTTGGTATGGAAAAAAAATACTAGAATAGCCAGGATAATACTGGTAGGGGTTGGGGATGGGGGAGAAATAATATGGGTTATATTAACTCTACTAGATATTAAAATATACAAGGAAGCTTATAAACTTAAAAGTGTTGTACTGGCGCATGAATAGACATATAGACCAGTGGAATATTATAGAAAGGCCAGGAATATTATAGAAAGGCCAGTGTATATAGGGAATTTGAGTATATGATAAAGGTAAAATCTCACATTCCAGTGGCTAAGGCAGATTTATTCATAAATGAATCTGGGACAACTAGGTAGCCGTTTGGAAAAAGATAAAAATTAGACCCATAACTCAAACCATTCACAAAATGTAACTACTACAAATGAATTAGAGTCAAAATGTAAAAATTGATACTGTATGAGCACTAGAAGAAACATGAATTCTTCCTCAGTCTTGTGGGCAAAAGGCTTTTTTCACTATAGCCCCAAATTCAGAGGCAATAAAAAGAATGACCAATCAGTTTGAGTAACAATAAAAATATTTCTATATAACAAAAACAAAAACATAAACATAAATCAAATGACACCTATGAAACTGGGAGAAAATATTTACCACAAAACATATACCACAAAGGGCTAATATTCCTAATACATAACAAACTCTTAAAATTTGAGAAACAAAGGAACAAAAAAATCCCAATAGAAAAATGGGAAGAAAGACATAAATAGACACACAAAAAAAGGATTTAATGGCCCTTAAACATATGGAAAAGTGTTCAAGCACAGAGAAGTGCAAATTAAAGCAACACTGAAGTATTATAATTTCTTACTTATCAGATTGGTGAAGAGTGTAAGTGGCTATGGGAGGGGAACGGGCACTCTCATGCATTGAGGTAATGCTAACTGGTACACCCCATCTAGAACAGATAATCTAACAAAACTACATGCACTTCCATTTTGAATCAATGGTCCCACATATAGGGATGTGCCGTGAAAATATACCTCCAAAAATATGAAAATGTACCTCCCCAAATATGGAAATATATAGGCACAAGGATATCTTTTGGAACATTGTTTGTGATTGCAAAATATTGGAAACAACCTAAATGCCCATACATAGGAGAATGGTTGTATAAATTATAATACATTCAGGCAATGGAGTACCAACCAACTTTAGAAGAGAATGAGGAAGACCTATGTAAATCACTATATGGAATGATTTCCAGGATATACTATTAAATGGAGAAAATGCAAAGTATTAAAGTGTGAAATATAATTGTGAAAGAAAGAAACTATGCATGTACAAAGCAAAATACACATGTCCCATTTGTGCAAAGATAATACTGAAAATGGATAAACTAGAAACAAGTGAGATTGGTTACCTACCAGGGATGGTTGTGAGTGGAATATTAAAGGATGAGGAGAGAACAGAACTTACCTTGAGTATATACTATTTATATAACTCTAACTCTTAGAACCTGGTTATGTTTCACACACTCCAAAATTAACTGAATAGTTAAGACCATCCAGAATGTGAGTTAGCCCAAAATAGAATGTAAACAGTAACAAATGAGCCTGCCTTTATTACAGATGGATAACATAACTATACTGAGGAGGTAGGGGTGAAAAGAACTAACCTACGTGAACTTTGGAGAACAGTATTTTGACTGTATAGTGTAAAGCTAGAGACAAACAGAACTATAAACAGATCTTGCACTATGGTTACTTTCTCACAAGCGTATGGATAGAAATTCTGTAACTATTTTATGTAAATATTGGGAATAAACCAATAAGTAAATATATTGTGGATAATGAGGGCCAGGTTTTCACTGGAGAAGTTACAAGTAAGAAAAGAAGAAAGGCTAGACTGAACTCTGTTGTCGGATTGGAATTGGAAGGATCAGTATGAATATGATTATTTATGGATATAGATAGTTGGATAGAAATATAGGTGTGTGGGTGTATGTACATAAACATATTTACTAGCTCTGTTTGCTAAAAGGGCCTAGAAGCACTGACCCACCTTAGCAGCATTGAACATACTAGCACCTGACTCCTTGTTTCTGAATATGATTCTTCAGTAAAAGGAACCAGGAATTCTTGGGGAGAAGTGGGTCATTCCAGGGCTTAAGCAGGGAAACAGGATGAGCCCTGGAACGTTTCATGGTGCCAAAAAGGAAGGAAATGCTCAAAAAAAAAAAAAAAAAAAAACAAAACGGGCATGTGAAAAGGATATAGGAGCCAACTTGAGAGGAATGGAGTTTCTAATCACCAAATCTGATACAAGTTTAGAAACAAATAATTATAATAATGGTATATAAGGTACGGAATAAAATATGTTAGTTCATATTGCTATAAATGAGTAATTGAATAAATGGGGGGAAAGCGACACCTTTCTTTCTATAGAATTTTAATTAATTAATATATGAGAAATGATAAATATCGATAAATGCCTTTCTACAAGGCACTTACTATTTTTAAGGGACTTTTTTTTAACATTTTTTATTGATTTATAATCATTTTACAATGTTGTGTCAAATTCCAGTGTTCAGCACAATTTTTCAGTCATTCATCGACATATACACACTCATTGTCACATTTTTTTCTCTGTGAGTTATCATAACATTTTGTGTATATTTCCCTGTGCTATACAGTGTAATCTTGTTTATCTATTCTACAATTTTGAAATCTTTAAGGGACATTCTTCAAAGTAACTAGCTAGTACTTTTTTAAAGCGTCAGGGTCATGAAATCAGAGACTGAGCATCTGTCCCAGATTGAAGGATAGTAAGGAGACATGCTAACTGAACACAGTGTGGGATCTTGAATTGGATCCTGGCAGAAAAATGGATATTAGTGGGACAGTTGGCGAAAGTGGAATAAATTACATAGCTCAATTAATAGTCTTTTATCCGTGTTAATTCTGTCAGCCATCTTTTCTTACATTTGAAGCTCTGTTATTGTTACATCATCCTGATATGTCCTTTATCATTATGAAATATTCCTCTTTATCTCTGGTAATACTCAGCCTTGAAGCCTTCTTAATCAGGTCTGAATCTAGTCACTTCAGCTTTCTAATGCTTAGTTTACATGGCATCCTTTTTCATCCTTTTTTTCCCAGCCTACTTAAGTCTTTATATGAAAAAGTGCAGCTCTTACAAATAACTATGTTTTTGGCTTTCACTTTTGTAAATTTGTTCCGGCAGTCTCTGTTGTTTGTTTGGAATATCTAGTCCATTTATATTTGATTACTGATAACGTTTACATAAAGATGGCTGTCATTCTTGTTGTGTTCTTTGTATTTTTATTTTCTCTGGCTACTTTCTAGGTTCCGCTCTTCACATTTTGTTCTTAAGTATTTGACTATGATGTACTTAGGTATTAGCTTTTCCTTTGTATTTATACTACTTTGTGATTATTTTTTAGTCTTTGGATATGGGATTTGATGTCTTTTGTCAGTTCTGGAAAATTCTCAACCATTATACTGTCAATATTTTTTCTCTCTTCTTGAACTCCAATTATAGGTATGGTAGACATTTTGTTATTGTCTCCTACATCTTGGATGACTTTTTTCTTTTTTTCTCCTCTTTTGTCTGTTTTGCTTCAGTCTGGATACTTTTTGCCAACCTGTTTTCAAATCTTTTTTTTTTTTTTTTCTTATAAGTCTTTAATCTACTCTTCAGTCCATCTAGTGATGTTTTTCTTTTTTAATTTGAAATTAGTATTTTTCAGTTCTAGAATTTCCTTTTGTTTCTCTTTCAATTTTCTTTCTGTACTCTGATTTCCTGTCCATTCATTCTTTATGATTGTTTCCCTTTTTGTCTGTGAACATTATTAAAATAGCTGCTTTAAAATTATTTGCAAACTTTAACATCTGAGTCATTTTATGGCTGGTTTTTATTAATTTCCTTTTGTTTTGAACATGGGTAAAAATTTCCTGTTTCTTTACAAGTCTAGTAATTTTATCCTAGGTATCATGAATAATCTATTGTGGAGAATTGACTTTGTTTTATTTTATTTATAAATTTATATTTCTTGCATTTGTAGAATGGTTTTATTTTAACAGCTTCTTGGGTCTGGGTCTTCCAGATCAGTAGTACCAGACTCACTGAATTTATTTGTTTATTGAATTTCTAACATATCTCTTAGTGTCAGGCATATGGAAGGTTTTTTAACATTATATTTTTCTGAAGATGATATTTTTGTTTTATTAGCCAGTTAGCTTTGCTCAAGTCACACTCTATAAGCATTGTCACTCCTGTGGTGGACAGTAGCTAAAATGTCCCTTTCTTTAGTTCTTTTAGGCTGCTGGACATCTGTTGTGTTCATGCATAGTTCAGTGGCCAACCAGAGATTTGGACAGTTTAGTTTACAGACTTTGATGTTTTTTTCTCCCTGACTGTCTTTCTGAGATTTCTTCTCCCCTCAATTCCAGCTCCTGTGATAGCTTCAAAGTCTGTCCTCTGATTCTTCAAGCTAGTAAGATTGCTGGTTTCTATTTGATTTCTAGCCAACCAGGTTCCAATTGGGGCCTGCCCTCAGGTGAAAATCCTGGGAAAGGGGGGTTACTAATAAGCCAGTGCCATTTCGTTCTTCTAAGTATTAATTTCTCTGTTTTCATTGATTTTGGTTTCTCGTTAGTGCTCTCTGATAGTTGACTTTTACATTTTATCCAGAATTTAAAGCTGTCTGTGAAATGCTGCTCTAGCATTACCAGAGGGAAAACTTTACTAAACACCTTTATAGATAAAGTCCTGTTGCCTTTATACACTACTTACAATTGCTAATGTCTTACTGTAAGCATCTACCATATTTTTTTGTTTCCACTTACCTAGTGACATGGACCTAAGCTGTCCATCTCCTTGATACTACAAATAGTACCATTTAGTGTATTACCTGTGGGAGATTTCTTTATTATATAGATCTCAAGAGTGAGATTGTTAGATTGTGGCATAATTGCATTCCTGACTTCACAAGTAAATCTCCTTCCAGCAAGGCACGAGTGTTTTCCTTTACTCCCATCCCCACAATATTTAAATTACCCAACTTTATGTTTGCCAGTCTGTTGGGTAGAAGGTAGTGTATCATTTAAACCTGCATTTTCTGATGTCTGGAGGTGTATACTTCTTCATGTTTTTTGCCTTTTGTGTGTTGGTTTTTATGTCCATTGCCTATTTTTCTGCTTATGTGTTCCAAGTCAGATCCTCACTCTTCCTTGTGATTTGTGCTGTTTTGGCCACGTGGGATAAATTCTTTCCCATCTCAAGGAAATATTCTCCTACCTTTTCTTAGTTTTATATTTTCACATTTCATAGTTAGGTCTTTAATGCAGTTGCCACTTTTGTGTGTGTAGTATGAGGTGGAAATCTGACTTCATGTTTCTCAGTTCTTCAGTTTTTCAAGTATGTTGGTTTTGTTTGTTGTTGTTGTTTTTGATTACTAGTGTTTGGTTGGAAGCATGTTTTAGCATTTGTTGAGGTAATTCCACAAAGTGGTCTTCCTAAAATGTGAATCTGATTATATTGCTTGAACCCATTTCAGTGGTATGCCATTGTCTTACGATACAGTCTTTAGTCTTTAGCATGGTTTAGGAAGGTCTTTGTAAAGTTGTCTCTGCTTGTCTCTGCGTTTTCTGCCCAGTCTGCTAGTACTCTAAACTTATCATGTGCTCTTTCTTCCTATACTCAGTACAATAGGTTTTATTTGTTTCTCTGTCTGTATTGTTGACTACACTGTTGTCCCAGCAGTTCCTGTTATGTATTAGGTGCTCAACAAATACTTACCAGTTGAAGGAATTGAATTGAATAACTTGGTCTTTATCCTTCATTAACTGTCTGACTTTTTCAGATCAGATCAGTGTTTAAGGGGAATTCATTTACCTAATAAATAAGTTTACATAATAATTACTGTTAATCTCAATTCTTTCAAATCTTCCCCATGTCGACATACTGTATTCATATAGCTCCTTATTTGTTTCCATAGCTCTTTACTTGTCTCATTGGATCCTTAGAACAACTCTAGATGGAAAGATGGCATTACCTCTGTTTTATGGATTTTGATCATAGTTTAAGTGGTTTGCCTGAGGCTCACACAGCTAGTTTTGTGTTTCTACCTCCTGTTTTTGGAAGGAAGAATTGTTTGCTCAGGCAGCTATGTACTATCAGTGATATGAATAAAAGCCACTTCAATCTATTATTCTGCCAAATATTTTTTAAAGGTAATATTTATGAGGTTTCTTTCGTTGGCTTCCCCCTGCCTTTATTGAGGGGGTAGGGGGAGAGTTACCTTAAGCTTTAGGACTGTAGCAATAATGGGTTTCAGTCATATTAGTACTTTTGAGGGGTGAACTATGGGTAATGGTTTCATTTAGAGATTTGCCCAAGGAACCTTAAATATCACAAAAATTATTAGACTATAATTATGGGAGGTTGGGTGTCTTTAAAATCATGTATGTATTATGAATTTTTCATAGGATATTTGATATGCCAGTAACTATCTTTTAAACTTAGATTTCAACTACTTTTGCTCTTAGATTTTTTTTTTAAAGCATTTTTCGCATGTGCTCTATTGTTCATAGTAAGTTGCTTTGGAACTTGCTATTTCTAGGCAGACAGATTGTGCAGTTGGAGGTAGAATACTTCTCTAGCTTGATTAGTGTTATTAAATAAAGTTGAAATCATTTATGTTATTAAGTAGGTTGAGATGGTTTTCTTTTTAACTGTTGAGATTTGGCAGATTCTTAAAGGTCATATTTTAATGATGCTTCGTAATATTGAATGTTTTACTGGCGTTAGGTAGTCTGAAGCATGGCCTGTTAACCACAACTGTCCAGTGTTAGAGGAACATTCAGTAATGGGATTAGCACTTTTCTCTTTCAGTTAATTTTTAAAAATATGCTAAAATATCAGTATTGTATAAATCTTAAGATATGATCTAATTCTTTAAAGATACTAATTTTATTTTCTTTAAATCTTTTTTTTCCCCTGCTCTTTTAGAGGAAGTATCATTCTGCAAAGGAAGCTTATGAACAGCTTTTGCAGACAGAAAACCTTTCTGCACAAGTAAAAGCAACTGTCTTACAACAGTTAGGTATGTAATAATTATATTTAGCATGTTGTAAATACTTCTTTTCATTGTTTTTACATGTCATGGATGATAAATATGTGGCTTATGTATTCTATTCCTTTTCTGTCCCTTTCCCCAGATTTGATAGAATTAATCTGAACCCATCATATTTCCACCCTCTGCCAAGCATCATCTATCTTACAGTCCATCTCATTATAGTTCTTCAGTGCAACTAGTCCTTTTAAGTTCTCAAAATTATACTCTGGTGTTTAACCTATGGAAGAAAGGCATTGAATACTTTGTGCCAGATATGATTAGTACTCAGTGAAGTTAAGTAATTTGCCTAAAGTCACTTAGTGATTGGTGAGCTTGCTTTCTCAGCTCTGTCAATAATATTAACTAAAACATTTTATCTAAAAATTGTGGAACATCTAACACTACAGTTTCTCTACGCATGCAGTTCTCTTGTAATGTTGAAGCTGAAGTAATGTCGTCATTTGGATGTAAATGTGTCACCATCACCAAGAAGATAATGATGGAGTTCTCCAGTATTTAATTTTGTTGCTTGGTTATTGAGCCACGTTTCTTGTTTATACTTGGTATTTCTTTTCCTTGAGCTTTTTAAAATTTGTTTTTGGTCTGGGCAAATAATTTATTGTTAATTTTTAGCCAATGTTGTAATAATGTGAATGTTTTCGAAAGATGACTTTTTAATATTTTAAAATCATTTAAACTTAAATTTTATCACTTATCTTCATGATATTAATGCATATTATATGTGTACAAAATAAACACATTGCCTTCAAATAAAACTTTTGTTTTTTTTAGTCTCTGGTTAAAATTTTACTTGAGTTATTCATACTTTTAAAAATTGTAGAAGTATTTAAGTATTTGTTTTTGTTGATTACATATAGTGTTTGAGTAATGTGAATTTGTATCTCTGAGTTAAAACAAGTTTATTAGTACAGCAAAAACGGTTTTGTGTTAGTTCTTAAAGTAAAAAGAACAAAGTGATGCCTTTAGAATAGATAGCTTACTCATTCAGCTAATATTTGAATACAAACCATTTTTTAATCCACATTATTTTTTTGTTTGGTGGGGGGGTAATTAAGTTTGTTTGTTTGTTTGTTTGTAGAGGAGGTGCTGGGGGGTGAACCTAGGACCTCATGCATGCTAAGTGTAATCCACATTATTTATAATTAAGGTTTTATGCATTTTAGCTGCAGTGAAAAATGTACCAATGGCAAAATGCATACATCTTTAAAATTTAAGAAATCGATTGAAATCGTTTGAATCACCTGTCCTCTTTGGCATCGGCTTACAATATTTCAGAGTGTGGAAGTAAACTTTTCATGGCTTTGAAAGGAAAAAATACTTCCCCTAATTGAGTCTAATTTATGCCTACACATCAATCTTTCCTACTTGCTTGTCACTGCTGCTGAAGCAACTCCTTTTAGAGCCTGTTACTCTAGGTCCTGTTCTTACTAGTAATAATAGTAGGCAAGATAAGGGGGGAACAGATGAATAAACGTGTGATTGACTTACATTTCCATAAAACATGGTAACTCAATATTCTTAAAATAACTTTTGGAATATAGCAACTATAATAAATGTCATAACATAAAGGTCCTTATTTGTTATATGTACTGTGGACTATACACAAAGAACAGCTGATTTTATGCACTTGAATTGATCTGCAACTGATTGCCCAGCAAACTAAATCAGATTATTCCTGTGTGCCTTGAAGGTGTAGGATACATTATTCCATGATCCAATCTTTTGGTTACTTACATAGCCTTCTTGCTTGCTTGCTTGCTTATTTATCTGTCTGTCTATCCATCTACTTATTATAACAATTGTATTTAAGCTGTGCCACATGGTGTTTTGATACACCCGTGCATAGTGAAATGATCACTACAGTCAAGCTAGTTCGCATATCCATCTCCTTATATAGTTACCATTTGTTTTTGTGTGTGGTGGGAGCACCTGAAATGTACTGTCTTAGCAAGTTTCTGGTATACATTACAGTATTGATAACTGTGGCCATCCTGCTGTACATTAGCTCTCTAGACATACTCAACCTACTTAACTGCGACTTTGTACCCTTTGACGAACATCTCCCCAGTTCCCCCACCTCACCATTTCTAGTAACCACCATTGAACTCTGTGCTTCTGTGTATTTGACTTTTTTAGATTCCACATTTAAGTGAGGTTATACACTATTTAAGTTTATTTATTAAATACTTGTGTTACCCATTTTGTACCATTCTTATTTGCACCATTTAAATATACTTTTTTTTATAGCCTTGGAGTTTTAAAAATTGTCAAAATGCTTTATAGCTTTTATTTTATACGAGGTGTGAGTATATGGCCAGTGCCAATAACGTGGGATTGTATGTGTGTGTTTTATTCTGAACTATCATTGATTACATAGCTTTATATATTTACTCCTTGGAAATAAATATTGGGTTAATAGACTGTCTTGGAGATTCTTAAATTGCACATAAATTTTTACATGGAACAGTGAATAAGACTTAACATCTTTATTTTCTTTGTTGCATATGTTGGAATTTTTTTCAAATAGAAAAATTAGAGAAGAAAAGGGGAAGTGTAGTTTGTAATCTACTAAGTGATAGGTCATTGCTTAAAATTGTTTTAATTTCTTTGGAGTGAAAATTCTTTATAGCTTTGACTGTACCTACCAGTGAGAGACTTTCTTATGACCAGAATTGACAGTTCTAAATTTTGGGAGTGTGTATAGCAAACTGATGAATAAATTGACTGAAAAGAGTATTTTTTTACTTGTTTGTTTTCTGCTTGGTATTGTTAAAAACAGAAGGACAATTAAGTCGTTCAGGTAAATATTTTTAATCATTTGCTGTAGGTTGGATGCATCATACTGTGGATCTCCTGGGAGATAAAGCCACCAAGGAAAGCTATGCTATTCAGTATCTCCAGAAGTCCTTGGAAGCAGATCCTAATTCTGGCCAGTCCTGGTATTTCCTTGGAAGGTGAGACTTATCAAGACACTTAGGTTTTGTTTTTATTTAAAGCTAAGAGTTTTGAATTATGATCTAAAATACTAGTTTACAGTTATAGCTTGATCAGTGTATTTTTCCTTTTAAATATATTTTATAACAAAGATTTCTAGAAATTAAAAATAAAAGAAAGCTTCTGAATGTGGTGGTTTTCTTACAGCATAATCTGGTCTATCAGGACATTTTTTATTTTGCTTATTGTATTTTCATTTGACTTAAATTATTGCTGGTTTTTAAAAAGTCTTATCATAGAGTAATTAATTCTTCATTAAAGTATTTAAGTGCCTTTCTTTTTGATTTGTAGCATTTTCCTTATATGTCTTAATTCTGTTTGATGACTACCAGTAGCCAATGGAAGCTTGCTATTTATCATTTTGATCAGTGATATATACCTTAGAATGGGCATATTTGATTAACAGTAGATCTCAAATCACAGTTCTACTTGAAATCTTACAGTGAGAAAGTACATACATTAATATTGGATTTGTTGTAGGAGAAGTGACATGTAGTGAAAATAGTTTTTTGTAAGTGTGTAACCTTTTCTCTGTACTTTGAATGTCTCAGTTGTGCTTACTGATTATCTGGAACAACCTTATGTATATATATCTGATAGAATATATTTTTGGACCATCATCTGATTGTATTTTGGTTTCTAATTGGTTTTAGCTTTTGCAGTATGGTGGAAAGATCAGTCAACTAGGAGCCAAGAGACTTGGATTTAAGTCTTGGCTAAGCTACTATTTGTGAAATTGTGGATAGTACAATTAAACCTTTTGAGGCTTCCGTTTTCTGTTGGTTAAGAAGATTATATTAGATGAGTGGTTCTTAGTGGGGGGCATTTTTACCCCATAGGGGACATTTCTTAATGTCTGTAGAGACATTTTGCTTATCACAACTATGGGGAATGCTGCTGACATCTAGTGGGACAGCGCTCTACAGTAAAAGATTACCTGGCCCCAAATGTCAGTGGTGCTGAGGTCAAGAAGCCCTGGGTAGGTTGTCTATTAGATACCTTACCACTCTAAAGGTTCTCCTTTTATGATTTCTTTTGAGATTATTCTATTTTGTACTAATTTTAAGCTTTTTTCCATTTCTTTTTCTATCGGAATATTTTACTTTGAGTGAGTTTGCCATATAATCACATTAAATTTTAGTATTTTGTATGGTTTCACTTTTTCCCTTTAAATTTAGCAAAATATATTTCTATGAGATGGAATAATATTAAGATACTTCCTTCTTTAAAAAAATTTGATTCCTCAATAATATACAGCAAGAGTTGAATGGAAAAGTAGCTATTTTTAGCAGGGATTTTTCTAATCCCTTCCCAGGCTTCTAAAATTATCTAATTTAGGTTGCTTATAATAAAGTTTGAGAATCCAAACTTTGTCTTTCTCTTTCACTAAAGATCTTTGGGAGCAGAAACTGGATCTTAACCATTTCTTTGTATCTCCTTGCCTAGCAAAGTGGCTGTTAAGTAAATGGAATAAATGAACAAACTAAACGCTGTTTGTGTTTAGAGCTAGCGCTGTTAGTACTAGAAGTAGGGCCTCGCCTGGTCATTGCCTCTAGTGTTAATGTTTATATATGAAAATTTCTTTTGATATAGATTAAAAGGAATGTGTACCAGAAAATATTTTCCTTTTGACCTAAGATAAAGATTAGTAGTCGTTTAATACAAAATAATAGTTTAGATGTCTTTTCAATGTAAGTTTTTTCTTAATTCTAGGCATATAAAATTAATATATGATGGAACATCTAAAATTACTATTTTAGTAATACCACAATTTTCAGCTGAGTGAGCACTGTTCTACAGGAGTCCCCCCCCCCCCCCCCCCCCCCCCCCCGTTAACTGATTTTTACATTTTAACCATTGTGATGCTTTTATTTGGATCTTTTTGGATAAAAATTTCCAAATATACAGTACACTTAACTGACTTCACAAGTAAAGGATACTTTCTACAGTTTAACTTGGTTTGGGATTCTAGATTATTGTGTTAGGTGTTCATTACTTTTTACCTACAATAATATAATTTGAGGACTATTTTAGACTTTTTTCTTTGTGTTTACTTTTCTTACTCTCTTTCACTGCCTTCTCATGTATTACTTCTAATCTGTTTTGTTGTGAGAAAATTTTTATGAATAAATTATATTTTAGAAGTTATTAAAGCTCTGAAGGAATACCTCAGGCTTCAGTAAGCAGCTTTGGCATTTGATGATCCTAATATTTTTGAGGCTTTTTATTACTTACCTCTGCATTCAGGTCTGTGTTGAAGATTGAATTTGTCATTTGACATGTGTATATCATAATGGAAACATAATGTGGTAATGCTGTTACTGTAGCACTAATCATTGACTGTGTTGTCACAGAACTATAAAATGTTAGAGCTGGGAGGTACCAGGGGGTCACCTGGTTCACCCTGAAAACTTGCCATTTTACAGATGTTTTAGAAAGTGAGTTCAAAGAAGTAAAATGTTTTGTCCAAGGTCACAGTCACACAGGTAACTAGTATCAGACCAGGGACTAGATCCCAGGTTCAGCCCACACCCAGTGCTTTTTCAGTTACACAGGGCTGTCTCAGGGGAACCTCGTTAGGTTTTATTAGGTTGGCAGTTGGATTGGGACATCTGTATTTGGGCACATTGGTTTCCTACTTTCACTTTGTAGGAACCGAATATGAAAACATTGGTTTGGGGAATTGCTGCTTATTCCTCCCAGCGGTTGGACAAATTTGTCTATAAATCGGAGCTTGGCTTTGATTTAACCAACAGCAAACAGAGCATGTTTTCTACCATTAGTTAAGCATTCCCTTTCTTTGTGGTGTCTGGCCCTGTTTGGCCTTGTTACTGCCCTCCTTTCCTGAATTCTCTCCTCATAAAACAGTTTGCAGACGCTCTTTGACACTGCCTTCTCTGTCTCAGTCACTGACCTTTCTTATATTGCCCCATCCTCAAGAGTAGTGATTCCTTAGGTTTATTTTTACCTCTCCTTTATAGGTATTCTGTGTTTTTATACCCTCTCTTCCATATATGGATGAATTCCAAATCTAGATTTCTGTACTTCAAGGTTTAAACCCCAGGACCAGATCTCCTATTCTTTACCTAGCATTACCCATTTTAGTATCCTCACCTCGTGTCAAAGCCAGCATATTTCAAACCTCATTCATCACATTTTCCCCCAAACCAGCTCCTTCTCTTTTATTTTTGCCAATAATATCACCATTTCCCTCCTCTATTTAATCAGGCTTAAAAACTAAGTTATAACCCCACCCCCATAAATATCGAATTAATCTGTCACAAAGTCTTTTTCTTTGTTGTCACTTCCGTTACTGTCATCCCAATTTTGGCCTATTCCAAACTAGCTAGTATAGCTACCGTCTTTTTTACTATCCATAATTTATTTTCCTCTCAGTTTGTCCTTATACATTGTTAGCAGATTAATATTCCTATAAAGTGCTTTCATCGTGCCATTCCTCTTGTTAGAAGAACAAACTTCAGGGAGTTCTTGGGTTGGATTTTAAATTCTCTGTTAGTATCTGTGCTATCATATGCATTAGGTTTTGCTCATACTGTTCAAGCAACATTTTGAAATGCCTTCTCTCACTTTCTCTGCCTGAATCAGTAGTTCCCAGATTTTTGGATTACTTGAATCAGTAAAATTTCAAAGAAAAATTCTGAGGATCAAAATACAGTGTATGGGCAAGTAAAGATATTTTAAAATTTTTTGCTATTTACTTAGTCAATACTCTTTCAAAATAACTCAATTATAATACAAACATAGTTTAATGGAAAATTTATGCATGTATGTGTATGTTGTTGTTTTTCTGTTTTGTTTGCTTGACCAAATTGCCATATAGTGGTTGGTGATGGAAGTTAGTGGTCTAAACAGTAAGCATCTACACATATTCAGATCCCTTTCTCTTACTCGTCCCTTTCTTGCCTTTCCTAAATCCTGTAGTGTGTATTGTGGTCCCTTCTACCCTAAATTGTCAGACTAGTTACTGTCTGTGCTAGCCTTTTGATACAGTATCATGACATTATAATGTGTCTTTGATCCTCAACTAAATTGTAAGCTCCTTAGAGATGGACTGGGTTGTTTTTGTTTTTGTTTTTGTTTTTTCCCTTAGTGCCAAACACTAGGATAATTCTGTATTTATGTTTTCAGCTGTTCTATGTATCCATCAAGTACATCTACATTAAGAAAATGGCAGGTTCTTGAAACTTTTAATCATCCCTTGCTACCCTTACTAGTCAGGAAATACTGTACTTATTTTATACTATTTCTGATAGTTACCTTGATATTAACTATGTCTTACATTTGTGTTTTTTATGAATTAAAGAATTACTGCCCTCATTGTTACTATTTAAGAAAGGAGAATTGAAATCTGATTCAGCAAGTCTTACCAACATAGAATGGTTTTCTTGGTTTCTAACCCTATATTCTTACTCTAAAGAAAACCAGAAATCAAGCGATATAAGTACAGTGGGGTGTGCGTGTGTTTTCTCCTCTTAGTATTATAATATTGAAGTGATATGACCTTTAAGTATTTTAATAGGTGTTAAAGCATGCTGTATTAATGAACTATCAGATAGACTATAATGTAGTTTTAAAGGATTAATTATAATGTCCATTATTATTATCATATATTTACACATTCACACAAATATGTTAGCTTATTTAAATAAAATTTAATAATTTAAATAAATTTATATTATTAAATGTTAGTTTTTTATCTGCTTTGACATACCCTTTCAGCAAATTATTTTATTAATCAATCAATATTAATGATATTTTCTTGATTTTTTTTTTTTTTTTCCCTTTTCCCCTCTCCTTTAGGTGCTATTCAAGTATTGGGAAAGTTCAGGATGCCTTTATATCTTACAGGCAGTCTATTGATAAATCAGAAGCAAGTGCAGATACATGGTGTTCAATAGGGTAAGATTTTGTATAAAAATAATGTCATTATAGTTGATACCCAAAGATATATATGTCACAGATAATGTACTTCATAGTTTATATCATGTTATGAAGCTAGCAGTTCTTCTTAGTTGACTTCTTTTTTCTTAATTTCTCTTCCCAGCGTGCTATATCAGCAGCAAAATCAGCCTATGGATGCTTTACAGGCCTATATTTGTGCTGTACAATTGGACCATGGCCATGCTGCAGCCTGGATGGACCTAGGCACACTCTACGAATCCTGCAACCAGCCTCAGGATGCCATTAAATGCTACTTAAATGCAACCAGAAGCAGAAGTTGTAGTAATACCTCTGCACTTGCAGCACGAATTAAGTATTTACAGGTAAAATGTTTAAATAGCAGTTTTTTAAAGCACATGTTTCCCCATGACACTCAGGCAGGAGGAGGGTGGCTGGAAAGTTTGTCTAGTTGTGTTTTGATGTCTATAATTTGTTTCCATATTTTGTAAACATACCATAGCTTGTAATATTATTTTACTTTTCATTTTAAGTAAGATATGCAGTATTTTAAAAGATGCTCTTTTGTACATTTACTCTGTTGATGCATATTAATTTACATAATTTTTTTCTATGTACTGTCTACATTTTTAAGTTGTCATAGCATTTTAGAGAAAAGAACACAAACACTGTCTTTCACTCTTGCTTGGAGTTTCATGAGAAGACAGCTATAAGAACTCTGAAAACAGAGCTCAGTTTTGTTTTAATTCTCACAAAGGTTTATATTCCGGTTACCCTCATTATACTTAGTATCTTTCTGAAACCCCAAATTAAGAATCTATTTTCTTTTAAAAACAATTAGTTATAGCATTTAGGAAGATTTAGTGGACTTGCTCTTACTCAATTAGGCTTGTGTTAAATTTGCTTTTTACATAATTTTTCCTAGGCTCAGTTGTGTAACCTTCCACAAGGTAGTCTACAGAATAAAACTAAATTACTTCCTAGTATTGAGGAGGCATGGAGCCTACCAATCCCCGCAGAGCTTACCTCCAGGCAGGGTGCCATGAACACAGCGCAGCAGGTGAGAAGTTGGGTTATGTTCTGCAGGTGCCCAGCTTTAAGGGTTCTTTTCAGTCTGTAGTGGTCAAGCGTATTTTACTAAGCACAAGAGGCTTTTATTACTGAAAGGCCTTTTTATTGAATTGTGAAGGGAATCGAGAGCAAATTAAAACTCCCTCTGATATGGGAAGAAATTTTGGGGTGCCAATTTAGAACCTTTGTGCATTTTCATGATTTTGAAGGAGATTTCTTAAAGTAATGCTGCAGTGGTTTATTTAATTTTTAAAGCAAGTTTTTCAAAGGAAGGTACACATTCCTCCATTGATGATTCATTTGATTTTGATTTTTCAATAATGCAATCAGCGATGTCCACATAGCTTTGAAAAGTATGCAGCTTGTAAAGTTTTATAATTTGAAGGAATGAATTAAGAATATATAGAACCCTATTTTTGTCTTCCTTCTGTGATTCTTAGGCATGTAAACCTCATCATCCAAATACTGAACCTGTATTAGGCCTCAGTCAAACACCAATTTCACAGCAATCCTTGCCACTACACATGATTCCTTCTAGCCAAGTAGATGACCTGTCCAGTCCTGCCAAGAGGAAAAGAACATCTAGTCCAACAAAGGTATATGTTTTAGAGAATTAGAAAATCCCAATCAAAACGAAACTCCCAACTGCCCTGAACTTGTGCAGTTTGAACAACATCTGTCCTTTATTTTAAATCTGTGGACATCAAAGAGTGAAAGGTTTGAGTTTTTCCATCCCAAATTCTTAGCATCATATTAAATATAGAAAGTAGGGATAAATTTGCATTCATCAAGTCATTTACTCATCTCCCTGCCGTTAAGATCTCAACACACTTTTCATCATCACTTTCTACTGACATTGAAATAAACTTAACGTTGGATCTAGTGGACAGTGTGGTATTTAGGTTAGTCATTGGGGCCATAGTTTAGGGGTGGGCCTTTTTGGGTGGCTTATTAAAGAGTCAATATTTTTTAAATTAATGATTTTCTAAAATTATTATGCATGTAAAATTATTTTTGAAAGAACTAAATGTCATAACATCTTTTTTATATGTAAATATTCCAATTCATAGTCATTTGGCCTCCATTAGTCATGATTGTTAATTCCATGGATTTAACCATATATTCTTTAATTTTTTAATATCAATTTTCCTCAGAATACTTCTGATAATTGGAGTAGTGGCCACGCAGTGTCACATCCTCCAGCACAACAACAAAGTCATTCATGGTGTTTGACACCACAGAAATTACAGGTATGTAAGATGCTTTTAACAGATTGTTTTTCCTAGTGAAAAAGAGTAGAGGTAGTAAGTTGTTAAGTTTTTTTAAGTATTAGTTCTTAAAGTTGAATGGCAGTAAAATCAATTAATATGCACATAAGTAAAATGAACCCACATTTACCGGAGTAATAAGAGATAATTCATTCTTATTTCTCACTTATTTTTAGATTCCCCGCCCCCGCTCCTCTCTCAAATAAGTAGTATGTTCTCATGGTTCAAGCTGCCTATGTATGAGTTTAGGGTATATAGAGTAAATTCTCCTTCCAATTCCTGCCCCTACCCCCTCAGTTCCCCTAATAGGCAGCCAGTGTTACTAACTTTTATCTATCTTTCCAGAGCTATGTCATGCACATACAAATATGCATCCCCTTTCTCTCATGTTATTTTTTTCCTTTTTACACAGATGGTAGAATGCTATATATACTGTTAATAATGTATTTTACAGACCTTCCTATGTGAATATATAAAGAGCTTTATTTTATGCCTACACCTTATTTCTTTATGTAGGTGTCATACTTTAATTAGGCAGACCACTAGTTTTGGACAGTCAGGTTGTCCTCAAACTTTTCCTCTTCAAAACAGTGCTGCTTTGAGTGTACTTGTCATAATGCATTTCTAAGCTTAAAGAACTTTCTGTGTAAATACTGACAAATACTGAATAAAATTTCATGCCCATTTATCTCAAAGATCACATTACAATAAACCTTTTTGAGATAAATGTTTATTCTTTACTTTCTCAAACTTCTTAAAGGACTTCATCTTACGGATCATTGCCGTTGGTCAGAAATCAGTATCTTCGACTAGACAGCGGTTCTGAGTTTTATCTGCTCATTTCAGGGAAAGGTTGCTTAGAATAGTGAGCTTGTTTCTTAGATATGTCTTTGACTGTATTCTCCTTTCTTCTTCTTCTAGCACTTGGAACAGCTCCGTGCAAATAGGAATAATTTAAATCCAGCACAGAAACTGATGCTGGAACAGCTGGAAAGTCAGTTTGTCTTAATGCAGCAACACCAAGTGTGTATAGCATTTATTTTCCCTAAAATTTTTTAGGATTTTGAGTATTTTTATTGACTGGAACATCATTTTAGAGTATGTTCATGTCCACTTCTACTTTCTACCAGTATTTGGTGGAATTTAGTAATCTATGCTTCTTGAAATACTGATAATGGACAGAGATTTTTAGGGAAAAAACAGCTATATATTTGATTTTGAACACAGGACTTAGAGTTTTATTATTTGTTTAAATCCTATTTTGCATGGATTTTATTTATATTATTTAATACTTAACAAGCTGTCCTAAACTGAGGTGGGGTTCTTTCGAGCTTGTTTAGTTTGGAGAATCTGGCATATAAATATGATAGAATGGAATTTTGAGATCCCTGTTTTGTGATTGAAGAAAAGACCTATAAATTTGAGTCTTTTTCCATAGTTTTCAGCTGCTTTCTTTTGTCATTACTAAAGGGATATTTCTTAAAAAAAGAAACATTCCTGCTTTTTTTGAGGAAGCTAATCTAAATATGAACAAACACAATTTCTTTTTTTGAAAAAATATTTTTTAGCCAGGGATTACTTAGTTAAACACCTTCATATTCTGGTTCTGTTCCACATGGGCCACACAGGCAGCATTTCTTTTTCTTTTTCTTTTCTTTCTTTCTTTCTTTTTTTTTTTTTTTTTTTGACAGATGAGACAAACAGGAGTTGCACAGGTACGATCTACTGGAATTCCTAACGGGCCAACAGCTGACTCATCACTGCCTACAAACTCAGTCTCTGGCCAGGAGCCACAGCTTGCTCTGACCAGAGTGCCTAGCGTCTCTCAGCCTGGAGTCCGCCCTGCCTGCCCTGGGCAGCCTTTGGCCAATGGACCCTTTTCTGCAGGCCATGTTCCCTGTAGCACATCAAGAACGCTGGGAAGTACAGACACTATTTTGATAGGCAATAATCACATAACAGGAAGTGGAAGTAATGGAAACGTGCCTTACCTGCAGCGAAACGCACTCACTCTACCTCATAACCGCACAAACCTGACCAGCAGCGCAGAGGAGCCGTGGAAAAACCAACTATCTAACTCCACTCAGGTAATAGGACTGACTGCCTTCTTGTTGGCTTCTCACATAATAGTTATCTTTATTTATTTGACTTTATGCATTTTGAGAGAAGAAGAAATAGAAGTTTGGAAACTGTTTTCATAAGCATTTATAGTACTATAATGTTCCTACTACATCGTGACTCTGTATTATATGTATGTGAGTATATTTTCTTTTCCATAGAAAGTTTACACACATAGGTAATGTTAGAAATTTCTAAGGGAAAAAGAAAATAGATCATACAGTCTCCCAAAATCCACTGTTCAATTACAATGGCACCCTGAGCACTTATGGTGATGTTTCTTAGTTTACTTCTGCATGTGTTGCCTACTTAAGATCAGGTCTGGTAGGAGAAAAAGACCGCTAAAGAAGCAGTCACCATAAATTACTATGAAGTGTGATCTTGGGAAATTGCTATCAAAGTAGGTAGGAGAGCACGTATGTTTGAGTTTCCAGAAATTAGAGAATTTGGGACAAGAGAGAGCTGGTAAAGTTATCTAGAGTATGGATTAAGAAAGGGGGTTGGAATATGAAGCTGAAGGAGGTAAAGGAAGTTGCCTAATTTGTCTTGATGGCAGAGTGGAGCCACTGAAGTTTTTGAATGGACTTCAGGAATATTATTTTTATCAAAGATATGTGCCATATTGTACTCAGTAGTTCACTGTTAGACATTTAACTTCCAAGTTTTTACTTCAGAATATCCACAAAATTTTCCCTGTATTCTGGGTTATTTCCGTGGAGCAGATGCTCCAAAGTAGAACTGAAGGGTCAAAGAGTAAGTATTTTAAAAAAATGTTGTGAATATGTACTGCCAAGTTACTTATACCTTTATTAGTCTCCTGGAAATACTTGACTTACTGCTGGCTAGCCTTTTATTATTGGTAAAACTGAGATAAGTTCTTTTTCTAAGACTTTTAAATTTATTCTTGAAGTACTATTCTTGGTAGAACCATCTTTTCTAGAGTGATTAGTAATTTTATTCATTCTTAAAGAAATTTTGAGCACCCACTGTGTTCATGTGAATAAAGATCTGAAAGAGTTACAGAAGTGAGGCCTGAAGATATTTGTGATGAGAGTGTTCCAGGTCTAGGGAGCAGCAGGGAGCAATAGGCTCTAAGGCCAGAGTGTGTTTTGTATATTTAGGGACAATTAAGGTGGCAGTCATGGCTGAGCAGGGCCAGCGAAGGGCGAGAGGACAGGTAAATGTGGTCCAGCTAGAGACAGGCTGGCTAAATCATGTTCAGCCTTGCAGGCCATTGTAAGGATTTGGGATTTTGTTCTGAGTTAAATGGCAAACTGTAGGGAGGTTTGAATGGAGGAGTGACATGATCTGACTTAGTTTCAAATTAGATCCCCTCTCCTACTTTGTGGGTAGACTAAAGGAGGCGAGCATAGAAA